>NC_030683.2:56233928-56536071 GCF_000004195.4 Xenopus tropicalis
TTCTGTCAACTGCTGGTAAAAATGAGACTCAAAACGGAAATAATTAAACTTCAAACATACTTCTAGTAGATCCAGGACAAACTGTATTGGTGGTCCAGTATAGTCACTGTAACTTTCAAGTGACCTCTGAACAGCTGCTAAGCCCTCAATATGAGGGATACTGGTATAGAGACTTACTACATCTATTGTCGCAAGAACCACCTCATCCTCACCTGGAAAAGTCAGGCTACGAATACAGTTCAAAAAATGTGGAGTATCATGCAAATATGAAAAAGTGGACTGCACCACCGGCTGGAGAATTTGATCCAAATAAACACCCAATGGATGTAACAAACTATCTCATGCCGACACAATAGGTCTCCCCGGGGGTGCAGTCAAACTTTTGTGTATTTTTGGAAACGTATATAATACTGGACATTTGGGATGTGTTGATGTAAGATATTCAAATAAAGTCTGGGTGATCCACCTGTTATTCAAAGCCACCGAAAGTAACTTATCAATTATAGTCTTAAATCCCCACACCGGATCACCATCAAGTCTCCTATAAACCTTAAAATTTCATTTTAATAATCCACACAGTTCAACAAAACGATCCCACCCCCCTTATCGGCTGGGCGGATGATCAAAGTGGTGTCATTACGTAGAGTGTCTATCGCCTGTCTTTCAGCTCGGGTCAAATTATTCCTCTGTTTTTGTTCTCTGGCTCCTCCTAAGCAAACATCATTTTCAACTGCGTTCTTAAAGAGCTTAATGGCTGCATTTTGTGTAGAGGGACATAGTTACATAGTTACATAGGGTTGAAAAAAGACCTGTGTCCATCAAGTTCAACCATCCAAGTAAACCCAGCACACCTAACCCACACCTACCAATCTATACACTCACATACATAAACTATAAATACAACCACTAGTACTAACTGTAGATATTAGTATCACAATAGCCTTGGATATTCTGATTGATCAAGAACTCATCCAGGCCCCTCTTAAAGGCATTAACAGAATCTGCCATTACCACATCACTAGGAAGGGCATTCCATAACCTCACTGCCCTCACCGTGAAAAACCACCTACGCTGCTTCAAATGGAAGCTCCTTTCCTCTAATCTAAAGGGGTGACCTCTGGTGCGTTGATTGTTTTTATAGGAAAAAAGAACATCCCCCAACTGCCTATAATCCCCTCTAATGTACTTGTACAGAGTAATCATGTCCCCTCGCAAGCGCCTCTTTTCCAGAGAAAACAACCCCAACCTCGACAGTCTCACCTCATAGTTTAAATCTTCCATCCCCTTTACCAGTTTAGTTGCACGTCTCTGCACTCTCTCCAGCTCATTAATATCCTTCTTAAGGACTGGAGCCCAAAACTGCACTGCATACTCAAGGTGAGGCCTTACCAGGGACCTATAAAGGGGCAAAATTATGTTCTCATCCCTTGAGTCAATGCCCTTTTTTATACAAGACAGCACTTTATTTGCTTTAGTAGCCACAGAATGACACTGCCTGGCATTAGACAACTTGTTATCAACAAAAACCCCTAGATCCTTCTCCATTAAGGATACCCCCAACACACTACCATTCAGTAGATAGTTTGCGTTTATATTATTTCTACCAAAGTGCATAACTTTGCACTTATCAACATTGAACCTCATTTTCCAGTTTGCTGCCCAGTTATCTAATTGACTTTTTAATTTCAACACATCACCGCCACATTCAGAACCTGATGTCCCAGTTCCGAAGTGTTCCTTTAGATTCAGTGTCCTAATGAATCTAAACAAATCAATGTCCCACTGAAATTTGTCAAACCCACATGTAGGTACAAAGTTTAACCCTTTCTGTAGCAAAGACAACTCAGCTCCTGATAAAGTGTGGGCGGATAAATTAAAAATCGGGGCAGTCATCGACGGCGTGGTCTGCCTCTTCTTACCCCGCCGCGTTGGATACCTTTTACGCCTGTATCTAGAGGGGGTAATGGGGGCTGTGCAGTTTCGCTCTCTTAAAAATCAGTCTGTGCAGTCAAATCAACAGAGTTAGTTTTACTCACCCCCTGTGTACTCAAAGGCATACTCGACACCCCCTCATCAGGATCCGAGTCACCGGAGCTAGTATCCACTGTATTAAATGGTCGTGAAAAAGCCCACTGTTCTCTCAACCGTCTCCTTGGTGCTTTAACAAAACGAGACTTCTCTCCACTTAACCAACGATAAACATTATGTGACGAGTAATCCTCATTTACCCGTCGCATTTTCTCCCTTTTAAAACTCAATAAATCATTGAGTCATTGGAGGACTCCGATGCAAGCAAATCATGGTGTTCCTGTTCAAATGAAAGTAAGATCTTTCGGGCCTTAGTTAACTGCGCAGCGACTTCCTCCAACACCAACACCATCAGATCAAGCAAACACCGGTTCAGAACACCTGTCCACTTTCTGCAAAACTCGGGATTAGATCTCCCGATGGTAGGTATATTGCTTATGCGGAAACCCCTAGGGATTTTCTTGGACAAAAACAGTCCGTCTAAATCTTATCACTCATTGCTTCAATCGCATCAGCTCGGAACACACCACCTTGGTGTCAGTGCTTGCCGGTAACTCTGCCTGTGTGCTGGTCCATAATACACGATTGGTGTCCACCTCAGACACGTGCCAGGTCTCAGCAAATTTGGGCGTCATTTCGGATCGCTCAGCGAAATCCTCCATCCTCCACAATTTTATCGCTCTGGGGTGCTGGACAACACAATCCAACCTCTTGTAAATATTGCACCAAAAGGTCCGCACTCCCTTGTGCACTTCAAGTCCGTGGGTGCCGCATATGGTTGTACCACATATATATTTCCAGTACTTATGTGCACTCCATCCACCGTCAATTAACTTTATTGTAATTTACTGCATGATAAAACATCAACGTTTCGGTCCTGGTCTAGGACCTTGTTCCCGATGTCAAACCCCAACAACAAATCCACTCAATTAAAATTCATATACAAAAAACGTAGCCCCACCCTCATGACTCGTATCAGCCCTTTAGTCCCACAACACCTGACAAGCATAACCTATGCATAAATCAAGGGAAGTGGGACTATTACATGCAAAGTCAATAATATATACATGATTATACAAAACAACATTGGGTTCCTCAACATGGTTTATGAATAGTAAACTGGGTTGCTTTAGACGCCCTACATGCATGTCTTGTTGCTATATGACACCGGGAGTGAGTTTTGCCCATCCCCATATGGGACAGGGTTTTAAGATTTGGCATCACATCACTTGTACTACTACTACACGTTATATATTTTATTATGTGCCCATGTGGGCTTTCATACGTGGGCAAGACTGATCTCGTGTTATGCCTACATATGGATGCCCACAGATCAGCAATTAACACAGCTTATCGAGATAATAAAACCACGAAACCAGTGGCTAAGCATTTCTTGGAATTTGGTCAGATTGTCCACTTTCAGATATACAGTCATGGCCAAAATTGTTTTTCCAGAAAATCAAGTATTTCTCACAGAAAAGTATTGCAGTAACACATGTTTTGCTATACACATGTTTATTCCCTTTGTGTGTATTGGAACAGAACAAAAAAGGGAAGAAAAAAAGCAAATGTCACACAAAACTTCAAAAATGGGCTGGACAAAATTATCGGCACCCTTTCAAAATTGTGGATAAATAAGATTGTTTCAAACATGTGATGCTCCTTTAAACTCATCTGGGGCAAGTAACAGGTGTGGGCAATATCAAAATCACACCTGAAAGCAGATAAAAAGGAAAGAAGTTCACTTAGTCATTGCATTGTGTGTCTGTGTGTGCCACACTAAGCATGGACAACAGAAAAGGGAGAAGAAAACTGTCTTGAGAACCAAAATTGTGAAAAAATATCAACAATCTCAAGGTTACAAGTCCATCTCCAGAGATCTAGATTTGCCTTTATCCACAGTACGCAACATTATCAAGAAGTTTGCAACCCATGGCACTGTAGCTAATCTTCCTGGGCGTGGACGGAAGAGAAAAATTGGTGAAAGGTTGCAACGCAGGATAGTCCGGATGGTGGATAAGCAGCCCCAAACAAGTTCCAAAGAAATTCAAGCTGTCCTGCAGGCTCAGGGAGCTTCAGTGTCAGCGCGAACTATCCGTCGACATTTAAATGAAATGTAACGCTATGGCAGGAGACCCAGGAGGACCCCACTGCTGACACAGAGACATAAAAAAGCAAGACTACAGTTTGCCAAAATGTACTTGAGTAAGCCACAATCCTTCTGGGAAAACATCTTGTGGACAGATGAGACGAAGATAGAGCTTTTTGGTAAAGCACATCATTTTACTGTTTACCGAAAACGGAATGAGGCCAACAAAGAAAAGTACCTACAGTACCTACAGTGAAATATGGTGGAGGTTCAATTATGTTTTGGGGTTGTTTTGCTGCCTCTGGCACTGGGTGCCTTGAATGTGTGCAAGGCATCATGAAATCTGAGGATTACCAAAGGATTTTGGGTAGCACTGTAGGCCCAGTGTCAGAAAGCTGAGTTTGCGTCTGAGATCTTGGTTCTTCCAGCAGGACAATGACCCCAAACATATGTCAAAAAGCACCCAGAAATGGATGGCAACAAAGTGCTGAAGAGTTCTGAAGTGGCCAGATCTAAATCCCATTGAACCTCTTTTGAGAGATCTTAAATTGCTGTTGGGAAAAGGCGCCCTTAAAATAAAAGAGACATGGAGCAGTTTGCAAAGGAAGAGTGGTCCAAAATTCCCAGTGAGAGGTGTAAGAAGCTTATTGATAGTTATAGGAAGCAACTGATTTAAATTATTTTTTCCAAAGGGTGTGCAACCAAATATTAAGTTAAGGGTGAAAATAATTTAGTCCAGCCCATTTTTGGAGTTTTGTGTGACATTATGTCCAATTTGCTTTTTTTCCCTCTCTTTTTTGTTCTGTTCCAATACACACAAAGGGAATAAACATGTGTATAGCAAAACATGTGTTACTGCAATACTTTTCTGTGAGAAATACTTGATTTTCTGGAAAATTTCTGGGGTGCCAACAATTTTGGCCATGACTGTATAGACATAGATCATGTACCCATGCCCAGACGTGGAGGGGATAGGTCTAGATAACTGCTCCAGCGTGAATCTTTTTGGATTAAGAAACTTGACACTTTGTCACCGAAGGGACTTAATGAGTACTGCACCTTTAACTTTTTTTTTAGCGATTAGATGAATTAATGTGTAATCTACCATGTATTTTAATAAGCAATGAATTTACAATGTTGTTTTGTATAATCATGCATATACTATTGACTGTGCATGCAATAGTCCCACTTCCCTTGATTTATGCATAGGTTATGCTTGTCATGGGTTGTGGGACTAACCACCATAGAGAAGCGCTCTCTAAACTAATGTTGCAACATGCCTGGATGCTGGTAAATATGTAGAATATGTATGAAAAAAATGTTACTTGTGAAAAAAATGTTACTTGTGAAAAATCGAAATTTATTGAAAAAAATCTGACGTTTTGAACAGGATACCAAGTTGCATATGCAATACATTGTGGGTAATAAGATAAAATGCAGTTGTGCAATATAATTAGTTAAAGGACAAGGAAACCCTTTTCTAGAAGTCCCTGGTATATTGTTGGGCACCCTTTAATGCAGTGCTGTCCAACTTCTGCGGTGCCGAGGGCCGGAATTTCTCGCGCATACATGGTGGAGGGCCACTAATGGAAGCCACTCCCCCTTTTAAACCACACCCACTTCAAACCACATCCATTTTATCACAATGGTGGTAGTGCAGCAAAAACCCAAATGCTTGGTCCTCACTGCAGGGATATCAACCATCAGCATAGGGTAGCACTCTGCCTGCCCTACGCTACCTGTGTGTGCTATACTCTGCCTGCCCCATGATGCCTGTGTCTGCCATATGCTGCCTGTGTGTGCCATACTCTGCCTGCCCTATGATGCCTGTGTCTGCCATATGCTGCCTGTGTGTGCCATACTCTGCCTGCCCTAACCTGCCTGTGTGTGCCATACTCTGCCTGCCCTACCCTGCCTGTGTGTGCCATACTCTTCCTGCCATATGCTGCCTTTGTGTGCCATACTCTTCCTGCCATATGCTGCCTGTGTGTGCCATACTCTGCCCTACCCTGCCTGTGTGTTCAATACCCTCCCTGCCCTATGCTGCCTGTTTGTGCCATAACCTCCCTGCCCCATGCTGCCTGTGTGCCATACTCTGCCTACCCTATGCTGCCTACACACAGGTCTGAGGTGTGAACAGTTGAACAATATGGGTGATTACAGCCTGAGCCTGAGGTGTGAACACTGCAGGGGGTAAACAATGCAGAGATTAAAAGGTGTGAACAGTACAGGGGATTACATGTTTAAACAATACAGAGGGATTACAGCCTGAATCTGAGGTGAGAGCCATGCAGGGGGGCAGTTAATCTCAGTACAGATACCATTTAAAACTTATACAACGGTAAGACATCAAAGCAGCCAGACAGGTCACACAGAGGGGGGTCGCGGGCCAGTCGCTACCTTTATTTTACTAAATACCTTATATTTTCACTATGATTCAATCTTGCAGGTTAACATAAGCAGTCTCCGCCACAGCTGCCATTTTTTTTCATTAAGATGGCCGCTGTGATTTATCTGCGCCTGCGCAAACATTTTTCCACTGGTCGGCCCTCACGCATTGTCGAGTCTTGCAAGCTGGGAAGGAGGCAAGATTAGCGGGCACACAAACACCGATCAGCACAGAGCAGGAATAAGTGGAATGTAAGTGCTTTGCGATCGGTGTATAAGTTCCTGCTTTAGTTGCGCGTCACCATAGCAACCATGTTACTTGGTTGCTATTGGTGCACACGGAATACAGGGAGGGCATTACGGTGTCCGTGTTTGTGAGCACAGTACAAAGTGCCCACTCGCTCCGCTAGCTTCCTTTTGTCAGTAACCTACCCCCCCTCGTTCGTTCACTCCCCCCAGTCCGCTCCCCCTCACCGCTTGGAACTCTCCCCTCTTGCCTCTCCCCCCACCAGCAGCCACCGCCGCCGCTCCCCTGCCACTCGGAACTCTCCCCCCTTGCCTCTCCCCCCACCAGCAACCCCCCGCCGCTCGGAACTGTTCCCCCTTGCCTCTTCCTCACCGGCTCAGAAGTGCTGAATGGAGAATCACGATTATGACCCGCTGATTATCAACATTGCGCATGCGCCGCCTCTGTTCGCAAGTCCTGAAGTCTGGAAAGGAGAGAGGCATCATGGGAAGTTTATTCACACAGCTCTGCGTTTTTTTGTCCGGTTTGGCTTCAGAACCTGTAAACCATCACTATATGGGGAGACTTAAGGGCACCTTTGAGACAATGGATGGTAAGCCTGCAGCTTGAGATTAACTCTTTTGTAGCCTTTCCTTCTCCTTTAAGCAAAGCTCTGCAATTTGGTAGTTTGAAGTCTAATAGCTACCCCATTTTAAACTTTAAAAAGTGTTGTCCTGAGGCTAATTGGAGAGGCTTCAGAAGGAGTGCCTTTCTCTGGATCAACTGTCAGGCAGGTTTCCTATAGAAACAAAATGCTGACCTTGATGGACTTGTGTCTTTTTTTCAACCTAACAATTTCTGACCTTGTAACTACATTGAGGGATATTATTATAAAAATGGCCTGAAGGAAAATTCAACACTGAGACCTGTCGTAAGCCCCCCTTGGTTTCTCTGTAATATCAGTTTGTACAAATTACCACCACCACTACTGGGGTATTTTCATTGCTTAATACCCCAGACTTAAAGTCAAACTGAATTACCTTTATGAGCAAACCTTAGGTGCCTGTCATCCTTGTTCAATATTGCCCCCCTATGTTCAAGGATACTTTCACCTAATTTGGGAGTAGGCAATAAATGACTGGAAAAGTTGTGAAAACAGTGGAAAAAAAAACCCAGTGAAAATGATATTGTAACTGTATGAATCTCTTATAGTAAAGACACAGAGTGTGCAAAGAATGTATTAGGAGGAAAGGGTAGATGGAAAAGTTTTTTTGCAAGCTGTACCCTTTACAATATAACCTGTGGACACATTCTGAAACACTCTGAAAGATCTGTTACTACTTTCTGTCTCTGGCAGCTCAATGAACACTCCGCTACCTGATCCCAGCAAAAACGGAGCTTCCTGACCCAAGCTGAAGCTGGAACTGAGCGCGGCCTAACAGACGCGAGAAGCCAGGGATTCACGTGACTGCGCTCCCTGCCGGAGGCCTAACCTGAATGCGGTACGGCGTGATGTGGCATTGTGAATGCACCAAAGGAGAGGTATGCAGGTAGATAGAGGAGGGGTGGACAAGTCTTGGGATCCCTGGGGCTCCCCCTTAACCCCATAAAGTCCTGCAGAGCAGCTCTATTAGCAAGGCCCCACTACAACAGCACAGGGCCCTTCTCAACACAAGCCTGCTGCATACAAGAGGCAGGTAAACTCCAGGCTGTCACAGGAGCCTAGCCTGTTTATCAAACAGACTTACAAACCTCTAACCTACCATATATCAACTGCCTATTATGGGAGCAGGACACAGGGCGGCATAACAGACACTGCATACAATCTGCAGATCCTGATTTCTATACACAATACATATATCCTCCTGTCGGCTGCAGGACTATACAGTGGAGGAAATAATTATTTGACCCCTCACTGATTTTGTAAGTTTGTCCAATGACAAAGAAATGAAAAGTCTCAGAACAGTATCATTTCAATGGTAGGTTTATTTTAACAGTGGTAGATAGCACATCAAAAGGAAAATCGAAAAAATAACTTTAAATAAAAGATAGCAACTGATTTGCATTTCATTGAGTGAAATAAGTTTTTGAACCCCTACCAACCATTAAGAGTTCTGGCTCCCACAGAGTGGCTAGACACTTCTACTCAATTAGTCAACCTCATTAAGGACACCTGTCTTAACTAGTCACCTGTATAAAAGACACCTGTCCACAGAATCAATCAATCAAGCAGACTCCAAACTCTCCAACATGGGAAAGACCAAAGAGCTGTCCAAAGATGTCAGAGACAAAATTGTAGACCTGCACAAGGCTGGAATGGGCTACAAAACCATTAGCAAGAAGCTGGGAGAGAAGGTGACAACTGTTGGTGCGATTGTTCGAAAATGGAAGGAGCACAAAATGACCATCAATCGACCTCGCTCTGGGGCTCCACGCAAGATCTCACCTCGTGGGGTGTCAATGTTTCTGAGAAAGGTGAAAAAGCATCCTAGAACTACACGGGAGGAGTTAGTTAATGACTTCAAATTAGCAGGGACCACAGTCACCAAGAAAACCATTGGAAACACATTACACCGCAATGGATTAAAACCCTGCAGGGCTCGCAAGGTCCCCCTGCTCAAGAAGGCACATATGCAGGCCCGTCTGAAGTTCGCCAATGAACACCTGAATGATTCTGTGAGTGACTGGGAGAAGGTGCTGTGGTCTGATGAGACCAAAATAGAGCTCTTTGGCATTAACTCAACTCGCTGTGTTTGGAGGAAGAAAAATGCTGCCTATGACCCCCAAAACACCGTCCCCACCGTCAAGCATGGGGGTGGAAACATTTTGCTTTGGGGGTGTTTTTCTGCTAAGGGCACAGGACAACTTATTCGCATTAACGGGAAAATGGACGGAGCCATGTATCGTGAAATCCTGAACGACAACCTCCTTCCCTCTGCCAGGAAACTGAAAATGGGTCGTGGATGGGTGTTCCAGCACGACAATGACCCAAAACATACAGCAAAGGCAACAAAGGAGTGGCTCAAGAAGAAGCACATTAAGGTCATGGAGTGGCCTAGTCAGTCTCCGGACCTTAATCCAATAGAAAACCTATGGAGGGAGCTCAAGCTCAGAGTTGCACAGAGACAGCCTCGAAACCTTAGGGATTTAGAGATGATCTGCAAAGAGGAGTGGACCAACATTCCTCCTAAAATGTGCGCAAACTTGGTCATCAATTACAAGAAACGTTTGACCTCTGTGCTTGCAAACAAGGGTTTTTCCACTAAGTATTAAGTCTTTTTTTGTTAGAGGGTTCAAAAACGTATTTCACTCAATGAAATGCAAATCAGTTGCTATCTTTTATTTAAAGTTATTTTTTCGATTTTCCTTTTGATGTGCTATCTGCCACTGTTAAAATAAACCTACCATTGAAATGATACTGTTCTGAGACTTTTCATTTCTTTGTCATTGGACAAACTTACAAAATCAGTGAGGGGTCAAATAATTATTTCCTCCACTGTAGATTGATAAGCTTAAGGCTCAGGGTGGAAGGTTGTTCCCACAACAACTACCTGACCAACTGCAGTAACCCTGGAACATAAGTGCTGGGAAATGAAAACAAACTAATCAAATTCAAAATCATACATAGGCTTCATCTGACCACCCCTACGATTATATCATATGGGAATCCACGACTCGTCTCATTGCCCTAAATGTGGTGCCCCTGAGGCCAACTACTTTCATTTAATGTGGCTATACCGCCAAATGCATCACTTTTGGTACCAGGTCTTAGATCACATTCAAAATACAACATCCCTACCTAAAATACTTACTCCTAAGGTTTGTTTATTTGGCATTGTGGATGACATTATTCCTAAATCAGCATTGCGCATCCTCTTTAGAACATTACTGTTTTATGCCAGGAAATGTATCCTCTTTCAATAGATGGCTCATCCTCCCCTGACAATTGCCAGTTGGCTCAATTTACTTAAAGCCCTTCTGCCACTGATACAACTTACCTACACAGCAAAGGGATGCCCTCAAAAGTATGACAAGGTACGGGGAAGATGGGTTGAGGCTATAGAATAGCACCACATGATCCTGTCCTCCCCTTCTCTAACAGAAGTCTGAACATTACCTCGAGTAGGTTGTTACAGATTATTTAAACCAATGTATTGTATACATCCTAACATGAAAAGGAAATATGCTTGTAGAACCAATGTCATAATGTTTAATGTTGTTTTATGTTACAGATACATAAATAAACACCTTTGGGAAAAAAAAGTGTGAAACACTGCATGGGCAGATGTCCCTGGTGTTCAGAGATTTATCTGGATTACTTTGGATAAGACTGAAAGCCAATATTGGATGGCCGTGATCTTCAGGCTCTCAGGCAGCACTGCAATTCTGCAATGGAAAACAATGTGTGGCTCATAAAAACTTTTGAAAACCATTGCCTGTGAACTTAGTTTGTCACTTCACCCACAAATGCAAGTCAAAACTCTATCATACAAGGGAAGTATCCATATATTAACAATCCAGAAACTATAAATAATCAGGAAACACTGCCACCTTCTCTCGGCCCAAGATCATTTAAGATGAAATGAAGCAAAGAGGAACACTGTCCTATGGTCTGACTAATCAAAATTTGAAGTTATTTCAAATACCGTTTATACTCGAGTATAAGCAGAGTTTTTCAGCATTAAAAATGTGCTGAAAAAGTCTCCCTCGGCTTATACTCGAGTATATACGGTAATTGTTTTACTGTGGACGTACCTTCATGCGGTGATCGCTCGTACCCCCCCGTGCCGTACCTTCGTGCCGTGATCGCTCGCACCCACAACCCCCCCCCACCAGATGTACGTTTGTGCGCTCCAGCACTCCCCCCGCCGTCGCCGTGTGCTGATACGTATGCGCGCTGGCAAGGCAGCGCACATATGTAAGAGCGCACGTCGCCGGGAGGGGGTGCACGCGGGGGGGAGTGCACACTCTTACTGCACTTTGTCAAACAGTGTTTATCACAAGCTGTTGCAGGTAGAAAGCAAGTAAGTGCAGTAACTTCAGTTTATCCCTTTGGCCCTGGCATCAATCCTATAATATGTTTACATTTTCTCCCTTTCTTATCCCCACTTTGTAAAAAGAAACTTGCCAGATTATTAGGTGTCACCAGCAGGATCCATAATTAATCCTAATTGTATTAACTGGTGAAAAAAATAGTAATTATTCCTGTTCTAACGGCAGAGCACATCAGATTTTCTTTCCTCAATAAATATCCCTACATGAAGAGAACTTACTGTCATACTGTGCACTGATATATCCAGCAATTATACAGAAACACATGACATGTCCATTACAGATACATGGAGATAGGCAATCATTTCAAGAAAAGGGCTACTAAATTATAATTGTGCTGGGAGCACACACAACACGGGTTCATAAGATGTGAGTGCACACTGCACAAATGCGATTGATGGCTTCTCCATGACTGCATAAGGCCCCTGTGAACCTGCACAAACTGTCTACCCTGATGCACTCTCACAAATAGAAGTTATTAGACAGTATAGACAGTTAAAAAAAAAAAAAAAACTTAGCAGTAGCTGCTGTATTTCCCACCCTAGGCTTATACCCGAGTCAATAAATTTTTCCAGTTTTCTTAGGTAAAATTAGGTACCTCGGCTTATATTCGGATCGGCTTATACTTCGAGTATATACGGTACCTTACTTTTCTTGACATTCTAGTATCAGATATATCACTGAATGCTTTAAAAACATTT
This sequence comes from Xenopus tropicalis, assembly GCF_000004195.4. Taxonomy (NCBI): domain Eukaryota; kingdom Metazoa; phylum Chordata; class Amphibia; order Anura; family Pipidae; genus Xenopus; species Xenopus tropicalis. Next base: position 56,246,413 of record NC_030683.2, read on the forward strand.
AATTATTGCTTGTGGTGTTACAGGGAACCCTAGAAAGAAATTATATGGGGTAGCAGATCTTCAAGGAGAACTAAACCCTAAAACTGGGTATGGATTCAATTGTCATATCTTATTTGCTTAACTTACTGCCCCAGCCTAAAAGTCCAGCATCTCTGTAACAGGAACCGTGGGTTTACCCTTAGGTCAGGCAGGTTAGGGTTGAAATTTGGGCTACCACCTCCGGTTTGAGTTGGGTGCGGGTCAGAATGGGGAGGTAAACTCATCCTCTTACCCTTGAAGTTTCCCTGTCTTGGAACCTAAGGAGTGCGCAGAGGTAGTGTACAGAGCAGAAAGATGTAGGGACGAGTTGGGTGTGGGTCCTACAATGGCAACATTTCGCTGGTTGAGTTTTTCCTGACCCACACATTACTAACTGTAATGATCCAGGCCTTGTACAACCATATTCTGTGTTCCTTTTAATTATCATCAGCAAGGAAAAAAAAACAGGCACAGCATTCCCAGCAAATTCATTGTCATAAAATATAACTAAAACAAAACAACTGATGTATTTACAGGTATGGGATCCCTTATCCGGAAACCCGTTATCCAGAAAGCTACGAATTACAGAATGCCCGTCTCCCATAGACTCCATTTTAATCAAATAATTCAGAATTTTAAAACTGATTTCCTTTTTCTATGTAGAAATAAAACAGAACCTTGTAATTGATTCCAACTAATATATAATTAATCCTTATTGGATGCAAAACAATCCTATTGGGTTTAATTAATGTTTTATTGATTTTTTAGTAGACTTAAGGTATTGAGATCCAAATTACGGAAAGACCCCTTATCCGGAATACCCTTGGTCCCGAGCATTCTGGATAATGGGTCCTATACCTGTATTAGTTTATTTGTACTTTGAGTACTTTCACTTGTAGGTTGATATACCATTTAGTCATATTTTGTAACAAAAGTGGAAATATGCGTAGGCTGTCATGAAAAAATAAATAAAAGTTCACCCAATGAAACACCCCTAAAGTTACACAGAACTAACAAAACAAGCAAATAAAGTGAAAGTTTGGCTAGTGGTAAGAGTTACAAAATCTTGTTACTTTTTACTTTAATATAATACTTTTATACCTGTGCTAAGGATTTTGTCTGCCACCTTTTGCAGAAAAGATGGGATTTGCTGTTGCACAATAGTGTACCTCTGGTCCCAGTACTTGTCATTATAATCTTCCTGAATCTTCTCCTTCTGTAGCTCATGCTCTTCCACCATGAACTCACTTAAGAAGAAAGAATGTATAAGGCATCACAGGAGAATACAAGAAAAACAGCTGTTGTATCAAAGCAGTAATTTTGCTTTTAGGTCCAAACTATGAAGGGTCTAAAGTCTATAGAGGGTAATATCAGGCAGCCTTAATTATGCACACAAAGTAATCCACACTAATCAACTAATTAAAATATCATAAGTACATAAAGTTAGCATTCTATTGGTTTACTTTGTAGCAAAATTAAATTGATTTCATTTTTTATTGTAGGGTCATATAGATATCAATAAAAAAAAAATAAAGATTTACTTTTCCAGAGCAAAAAAATCTGAATTCATATGGCTGCACACTACATGTTTAGGGCAGAGCCCTTTCTCAAGTTGAGAAAGGGCTCTGCCCGAAACATGTAGTGTGCAGACACTGCTGATAAAAAAGCACTGCAGTTTGAATTACTGTCTGGAGCTGTTTGATATATTAATACTAATTTGGTTCAACAAAAATTAAAAAATACAAAAAATTGTGAACATCCCCTTATGGGCAAACTTAGTAGCAGCTACTTGTCATGGCTACTAAATGCCAACAACCCTGCCATAGACAATACTGAAACTGCCTCTGCTAAAACACAGAGAGACAATTATTATTAAATGATCAGCATTGTCTATTTTTGTAGCCGTGACAAGTAGCTGCTACTAGTTGCTCCGTGTGTCTGCACCCTAAGCCCAAAGCTTGATATGACTGATCATGCCAGGGAACAAATGGCCACTGAGGTGATACCACAGTTTTTGTCCAGGACCTAATAATATTCACCTCAGGTATGGAATCTTTGATCAGGAAACCCAATATCTGATAACACTATCGCCAAGAGAATCTCCCCGTGTGCCAGAGCCCTAAATCTTTCCATATCTCTTTCCCTTCCTATATCTCTCCCTATCTTTATATGCGTCACTCTCTATATCACTCTCCCTATATAGATATATAGTGGTAGCAAGTGCACTCTTCAAACTGCCCTGGTGCTAGGGAATTAAAAATTATCTATAAAGATGGTGCACTGAAAGAGCTTAATATGGAGAAAAACAAAGAAAAATATAGAATATTTTAATAAACATTTGTTTTTCTATGCTTTCAATTTTAAAGGGATACTGTCATGATTTTTTATTTCTAAATTACACAGCAAATAATTCCCTCTACCAATAAAATTTTATTCTTGATGCAACAAATGTTTTTTTTTTTTTTTTTTTTTTACCTGTAACGTTGGTGTGTATGCAGCCATCACAGTGCATTGTGCCCAATTCTGAGCTTTCAGAAGAAGCAATCACTACACATTAGAACTGCTTTTGGGTAACCTATTGTCTCTCCTACTTCCATGTAACTGGAGGAGCCCCAAGGTGGACTTGGATTTCTTACTATTACTATCTTCACACCCATAATTTATTGGACCCGCAGCAATCTGGTTTTCGGCCTGCGCACTCTACTGAGACAGCGTTGTGCAGAGTTACAAATGATCTTCAGGTTGCCAAAGCCAAAGGTCACTTTTCTATACTAATCCTCCTCGATCTATCAGCTGCGTTTGATACGGTCGACCACTCCCTCCTGATGCAAATTCTGCTTTAAATTGGTATCTGTAGTCAGGCTGCATATCCTGGATTGCTGACAAAACCTCATCTCCAGTCCCTCTTAATGTGGTGGTACCCGAAGGCTCTGTATTTGGACTGTTGTTGTTCTCCCTCTACACACTTTGGGAGATCTTATCCGTTCATTTGGCTCTAAATATCATCTGTATGGTGATGATATTCAAATTTACTTTTCAACCCCTTCGTTAACAGTTGAAACTGAGACTCAAATCTCTAACTGCCTCCTAGCTATCTCCAACTGGATGAAACAACACTGCCTCAAACTGAACCTAACAAAAACTGAACTAATGATCTTTCCCCCTAAGCTTGTTCATACCCCCCCCCCCCTTTACTATCTCTATTGATGGCACCCTCATCGACCCTGTTGATTCAGCACATTGATTGGGCATGATCTTTGACTCCTTTCTCTCCTTCTCTGACCATATTAACACCACTGTCAAAACCTGTCACTTTTTCTTACGCAATATTGCCAAAATCTGTCCCTTTCTTTTTACTGCAACAGCTAGGCTGCTCATGCATGCTCTCATTCTATCCCGACTTGACTACTGTAACCTGCTACTAACCGGCCTCCCTAACTCCTATCTTTCCCCCCCCCTACAGTCTGTATTAAATACTACTGCCAGAATCTTCCTCCTCTCATCCAGGAGAGTTCAGGCCCTTCCCCTGCTAAAGTCCTTATCGTGGCTTCCTATTAAACAAAGAATATCTTACAAACTCCTTCTCTTAACCTTCAAAGCACTCCATTCCTCTGTTCCCCACTACATCCCTTCTCTGGTATCTCCGTACGTTCCTGGCCGACTCCTTCGTTCTTCGCAGAGCAACCGCTTGGTTGCGCCCCCCACTACTACTGCTGCTGTTTCCTGCATTAAACCTTTCTGCCTTGCTGCCCCTTCCATTTGGAATGCCCTCCCCGATTTCCTCCAGAGAGAATCCTCCCTCAGTCTTTTTTAAAACTAAACTTAAAGACTACCTTTTGGAACACTCATACAGCACCTGATCTGGGAACTAGCACTTATATTGTAGTATCACCCACTGTGACCTACAACACTTATATTTGCCTATTTGTGTTTGTAAGTTACCCTCCCATATAGATTGTAAGCTCTATGGGGCAGGGGCCTCCATCCTTTTGTGTCTTTTACTCTTAACTTATTGCAACTATATATTTTATTTATTTGTATTTATTGTTATACTTTGTATTTATCTATTATCTTAATAACCCCGTTTGTATTAATGTATTCTACTGTACAGTGCTGCGTACATAAGTAGCGCTTTATAAATAAAGATACACATACATACATACTATTAAGTGCTATTCTGATATCTACTGCGATCTACTATCTTGCTACCTTCCCATTGTTCTGCTGATTGACTGCTGGAGGGGAAAGGGGGTGATTTCACTCCAACTTGCAGCTCAGCAGTAAAGTGTGACTGAAGTCTATTGGAGCACAGGTCCCATGGCTGTAGCACCCAGGGAAATGAAGAATACAGCTAGCCTCATGTGACATTTCAAAATTAAATATAAAAAAAATCTGTTTGAGTTTTTGAAAAACATGTTTTCTTATGACAGTATTCCTTTAAAGTGGACCTGTCACCCAGACATAAAAAGCTGTATAATAAAAGTCCTTTTCAAATTAAACATGAAACCCAAATTCATTTTTATATTAACACATCCAAACCCATTATAAAGGCATTTAAAAATCCCAGCTGTCAATCATATATTGCTTGCCCCACCTCTATGCCTTAGGCATAGAGGCGGGGCAGACAATAACTTTAGCTTTTCGTTCAGCACTACGTAGATGTCACTGCACATCTCACTTTTCCCCTCCCTCCTCATCATCTAACTGTGTAGCCAGTGCATGGGTATGGGTATCAGGTCCCCCATTCTGGCATATAAACAAGATTTTGGTATGATACAAACTTGCCTTCATAACAGTGCCCACAAAATGGTGCTTGCCTGCTTGCTTTGATTGAGTAATTCCAAGACGGAAAGAAACAAGATTGATATTATTTATATAGAGTAAGTAAAATTCATTTTGCTCAACTAACAATATAGAAAATAATTTGGAGTTATTTCTTAGGGTGACAGGTCCCCTTTAAGTCCCTTTGAATAAAAAAAAAAAAAAAAAAAGAGACCGAGAGGGGGTGGTCTTAAAGGAAAAGTAACGCTAAAAAATTTTAACTAAAAAATCTATTCTACCCTCCCCCAATAATTGCCCTATCCTGAAAACGCTTTGTTATTTATAATGCTTTAGAAGAAAATACCTGTTAAACTTTGCTTCCCGTCATTTTAACAAAGCCGATGTGGCCATGCAGGAGAAAGTATCGGGTGAAGTTTAACTATGCGGTGATCGATTGATCGAGCCTAGCCTGACGCCTTCTATACAGAAGGAAGGCTAGACTTGATCAGTCGATCGCCACATAGTGAACGCTTCCCCTGAAACTTTCCCTGCGTCGCCATATCGCCTTTGTTGAAATGACCGGAAGCCAAGTTTTTTACAGGTATTTTCTTCTAAAGCAGTGCTGTCCAACTTCTGCGGTGCCGAGGGCCAGAGTTTCTCTCGCATACATGGTGGAGGGCCGCTAATGGAAGCGAGTTTTGGCCACTCCCCCATTTTAAACCACACCCATTTTATCACAATGGTCACTGCAGGGATATAAACCATCATTCACATGTTAAAGAATTATATTATCTCATATTAAGACACACCCTTAAATCCATATGCCTCCTCCTCCCCTGTGGATAGCACAGCAACCCCCAGCATTTAATTACACACCTTAGGGACCATTTAAAGGCTATTTCCAACTGCTAACAAACTCCCAGAACAAACCCCTGTCAGGTTCACTTCCCACAGGCAGCATAGGGTAGGCAGAGTGTGGCACACACAGGCAGCCCTCTGTCTGTCCTATGCTGCCTGTGTGTGCCATAAACTGCCTGTCCTATGCTGCCTGTGGGTGCCATACCCTCCCTGCCCTATGCTGCCTGTGTGTGCCATACCCTCCCTGCCCTATGCTGCCTGTGTGTGCCATACTCTGCCTGCCCTATGCTGCCTGTATGTGCCATACTCTGCCTGCCCTATGCTGCCTGTATGTGCCATACTCTGCCTACCCTATGCTGCCTGTGTGTGCCATACCCTCCCTGCCCTATGTGCCATACTCTGCCTACCCTATGCTGCCTATACACAGGCAGTACATACAATGTCTGAGGTGTGAACAGGGGAACAATGTGGGTGATTATAGCCTGAGGTGTGAACACTGCAGGGGGGCGAACAATGCAGAGATTAAAAGGTGTGAACAGTACAGGGGATTACATTTTTAAACAATACAGGGGGATTACAGCCTGAATCTGAGGTGAGAACCATGCAGGGGGGCAGTTAATCTCAGTACTGATACCATTTGAATCTTACACAAAGGTAAGACATCAAAGCAGCCAGACAGGTGGGGGGCCACATAGAGGGGGGTCGAGGGCCGCATGCGGCCCGCGGGCCGCCAGTTGGACAGCGCTGTTCTAAAGCATTTAAAATAACAAATAGTTTTCAGCATAGGGCAATTATTGGGGGAGGGTAGAATAGATTTTTTAGTTAAAAATTTTTAGTGTTACTTTTCCTTTAAATGTTGCTGTTCCTCATGTCACTCCAATAAAAACTTTTTAAAGAAAAAAAAAATTGTTTACCGTGCAGTCTATCAATGAATGCTTTCAAAGTTTGGAGCTGTCAGGTCCTGGAAACTGGAGTATTGCAGAAAGGAATGGGCAAGCCAGTTACTCCATTCCATAATGGAGTAATGGAGCTCACATACTAGAGCTTAATTTTCACAGGTAGGATGTCCCATTGAAAAGTATTTAATTGAAGTCAAAATGTTAAGACTCTCTAAGCAGGATACAGTAGGAAGGCTACCTGTCTGTGTAAGAAACTGTGTAAGTGGCTCTCTGCCACTGCAAGAATCAGAGGTAGTGGCTGACTGAGTGACTGTGGTTTTACTAGTAGTCTAAAAGGGGCCCAGTGTAGTGAGGGAATTTACCAAATGTGTGAAGGTAGAACCCAGAGAGCAGGAGTTATTTTTATGTTTGTTTGTTAAAACAATAAACTGCCTTCAAGTGAAGAACTGATCTGTGGATCCTGCAAGCCTACAGCAAACACACGCACACTAAATAATTTTGTCAAACTTAACCTGAATTAATTTCTAATCAAATTACCTATACAGGTATCGGACCCCTTATCCGGAAACCCATTATCCAGAAAGTTCTGAATTACGGAAAGGCCATTTTCCATAGACTACATTTTATTAAAATAATTCACATTTGTAAAAATGGTTTCCCTTTTCTCTAATAATAAGGTATTATTATTAGAGAAAAATAATACCTGTAATAATAAGGTAGGAAAGATCCCTTATCTGTAATACCCCAGGTCCCAAGCATTCTGGATAACAGGTCCCATACCTGTGTATAATAAAAAGCTCATTTATAACTTTTCTCACATGTCAAGTCTTGGGTTTTCACCTGTAAGGGTCATTGATGATTCCTCTGTAGATCCATCTTTCAAGAATGTCAAAGTATGGTGCACTTGCTGCCTTAGTCAGGTAGAGACACAGCTCCTGTGCCTGGTTGTCCCCTGTGTATCCAAAGGTTCGGTCATGCAATAAGCTGAGTGTTGCTCCTCCAAGACACTCTCCTTTATCCAAAGAAGTAGCTGAAAAGCAAGAAATCTGTAAATGTAAAGCACAGATAGAGAAAACGTCCAAATATAAAAATTCCAGACAAAAATCTGTAAATCAAACTTGATCATAATTAATACTAAGAGCTTTGAAGTAAAGTCATAGGAATGTCTACAGTAAATTAACTCTGCACAACACAAGTCCCCTAGTATTAGTTGCCAGACAATGAATGTATTACAAGTGGTTCTAATTTTTTTAGGTTATGGGAAAAATAGACCTTTAGAATGAATCCTAAATAGATAATTTATATGCTAACATGTGATCCATTCAAGGATTCTTATGACACTTGCATAAACTTATCAGTAAGTATTGGTCTTTTGCATCTTTTGCCTCAAACCACCATTTTGTAAAGTTCTGTATACTTCCTTAGAGATTATATGGCTAATAAAAACAAAAAAACAACAAAAAGCTGTGCCCATTTACTGGGTAATGTTTCATGTATATACATGCCCCCAAAGTGCTTGGTACAATCCAGGAGTTGGATTTAAGTAATACAAATAGAAATGTTTCTATTTGGCATAATCCAGTTGAACACACTACTAGAAATGTATATTTTTATAAAAATGCTTTATTTAGATCAGTGCTGTCCAACTTCTGTGGTACTGAGGGCCGGAATTTTTCCGACCTACGTGGTGGAGGGCCGATAATGGAAGCCAGTTTTGACTACTCCCCTTTTTGAAACCGCACCCACTTGAAACCACACCCATGTTATCACATGACCATACCCATATTAATGGTTGTAGTACAGCAAAAACTTGCCATACTCTGCCTGCCCTACCCTGCCTGTGTGTGCCATACTCTGCCTTCCCTACCCTACCTGTGTGTGCCATACTCTGCCTTCCCTACCCTGCCTGTGTGCCATACTTGGCTGGTTTCTGCTATACTTGGCCTGTGTGTGCCATACTCTGCCTGTGTGTGCCATACTCTGCCTTCCCTACCCTGCCTGCATGTGCCATACTTTCACTGTGTTTGCCATTCTTGGCTGGTTTGTGCCATACTCTGCCTTGCCTACCCTGCCTGTGTGTACCATACTCTGCCTTCCCTACCCTGCCTGTGTGTGCCATATTCTGCTTGCCCTATGATGCCTGTGTGTATGGCACACACAGGCAGCCTACAGTGACACAATGCTGGCACTGCTCCTACAGTCTGCACAATAACTATATATTAAAAAACTTTTTAATTGCAGTACCACCTCAGTATATGTTCTTTTTGTAGTGTGCAGGGTTTATTTGTGGGTTTCTACTGCTCCTGAGGTGTGAACAGGGGAACAATGGGGATGATTACAGACTGAGCCTGAGGTGTGAACACTGCAGGGGGTGAACAATGCAGAGATTAAAAGGTGTGAACAACACAGGGGATTACATATTTAAACAATACAGGGGGATTACAGCCTGAATCTGAGGTGAGAACCATGCAGGGGGGGCAGTTAATCACAGTACTGATACCATTTAAAGCTTACACAAGAGTAAGCCATCAAAGCAGCCAGACAGGTGGGGGGCCACACAGAGGGGGGTCGCGGGCCGCATGCGGCCCGCGGGCCGCCAGTTGGACAGCACTGATTTAGATGAAGCAGTGGTTTACATATGGTCTGTTTTGTGTGGTATATTTCTATTGAGACCTGAAGTGTTCAGGAGTACAGTTTCCCTTTAAATAATTTTTTGCCTTTGTGCTGAACATACTATTTATTTCTGTCAACCCAATGAGTTTCACTCACCTATAGAAGCTAAGACTTCCATGGTTCTAAGTGTAGGCTGGATGTAAAACCATAACTTCTGTAAGGACAGCAGCCCCTGGCGTTGCAGGTGCTCTAGTTGAGTAATGAGAATCATGTATTCCTTCCCCAGGGTTCTCATGGCGGCACCAAGGGCATGGTTCACTTGACCATACTCAAATAATGAATTCTCCTCAACAAACCTGTGCAGAATAAGAAACATAATAATAATAATAATAATGTAAAGCAGAGAAAACCATAATGCAGTAGGCTGGATTATTCTTCAGAATCGAAAAGCAATGCATCATTCTGCTTTCTACTGCTATACCTGGTAACAGTGGAGTAGTTTGCCGCCACTGGTAGAATTCTGTTAACAAGCTCTTTCACAGACATGTCTAAGTTTTGCTCAACTGAGAAAGTGCGGCTCTGATGTCCCACAAGGGGCTGGACACTGATGTATCGCCCATCCACACCAATCAAAATATACAAAAGATCTTCAACAAGGCAAGCTTCTTGAGATGGCATAGGTAAAGTCCCTTAAGGAAAACATTAGAAAAACATAGATAAGTAAGTAACAAGCAAGTAAGCAAGAAAGGGCAGAGCCAATATAGTCAATATAGGGCAGAGCCAATATAGTCATCTAACCTAAAGTTTTGTTGTTTTTTTTCTTTAAATGTTGGCATTTGTATGTTAACACCTATTAAGTGTTCTGGTTGCACGTTTCTGTAAAAAGTGGAACATCATATTTACAGGTATAACATTGCTTTGGTTGAATTAATACACAAGGCAACATAACTTCAAAACGAACCAGATCCGATTTGATTTTTTTATTTTCAGAAACCACTTACATTTGGCAATACAGTCAACAGCTAAAATTGTTACTGAATATTAGTAACAACTTCTTGCTGTTACAAAACACTTGTTTAAATAATCAAGTTACTCTTCACTCGGTGTCTTAGCACTCAAAGTTGGATTTTCATTGACAGTTGTTTGGTGTATCCCTAATGTATACAAATTATTTCTGACCACCAAAATTTTGTGATTCAGCCAAAAACTGAATCCTGCGCAAACATAATTTCAAACAAATTTGCAATATTCAACAATTAAAAAATATGCAGCATTTTAATAATTTTTAATGTTATAATGGAACAGTTATGTAATCCTAGCCCCCCTGTTCTCCTGCCAATCTGGTTGACTAGTTTGAGAATCAAAAAGTATTCGACTGTCCTGAGCCTGCATCCTCCAAACCACACAATTCACTGCTCAAGTGATGACAATAAGGAAAGGAACATCACGGTGATTAGGTATTGGTATGTAGATATTATGGGTTATGTAGTTCCTGCATGCGGTTTGTAAGTTGTGGAGAAGTTGTTACATATTTATAACATCAATGTTTTACTCCTCCCTGCTAGGATTTCAAATGATGCAGAAAAAGAAGAACTGTTTTGCAGCTGGTGAAAATGGTATTTATTTAAGGAACAAATTCAGTGATAGGTATATTAGGGCTCTCTGTGTTGTGTGAGGGTTTTAATAAACAAATGTTGGTTCAGAAGCTGAAATTCCCCCTTAATGTGGAAGCCAAGTAAAACCTAGCTTACCCCCTGTGTCAAAAATATACATTTATTAACAAAAGCTAATGACACATATATGCAGAAATAATAAACATACAAAATACAAAACAACACTAAATCTAAATACAGTATATAACTGCTATTTAGAAAGATAATTTTAAATGTGGATATGTTACAAAGAATGCCTCCCTTATACTCATCCTTCCATTGAGTCAGGCATCTGTGTCTTCACTCCAGGAACTCCAGGAACACACTACTAAAATGTAACCCATGCTATTAACCTAGAGATCAGTCAGAGTTGATGTAGCAAGTTCTGATTGGTCAATGACCATTAAGTTAAACTTTAGGAAGTTGGCAATAGATTCCTGAGGCAGGTTGGACAATGGAAGTTGGGAAAATGCAGTTGGAGACAAAGGGGATTGAATTTCCAACCACACTTGGTCAAAGGGGAGGAGACTTAGCAACTGTGTGCTAGATATGATATGTTTGAAGCTTGCATCTGTTGTAACCGAATTGTATCTTATGTGTATTTAAGATGTTCGGTAATTTACATAAGTTACAATGTATATATAAGATACACGCATATTCTATTTAATAGAGATATGATGCAAACTAGTCTCCCTGGGTTAACACCCCCAAACAGATGAAGGTCCTTACATTTCAAGCATATATAGATATGCATAAATGTCAATAAATTAATTTAATAAATATTATACAAATAAGGTAAATCTGGCTATAATGCAAGATAAGAACCTCAAACTAAGTAAATTAAGTAAAACGTCTACTTACAACCCCACTCCGCCTGATAATTATTTTATTAACACATTTAGGTCACTAGTATTAGAAGATTTGGATAATCTAGATCACCAACAAATGGGGAGAAGTAATTTGAACAAAGCAGAAAATTAGGCACTATCCCAATTATATTGTGATACAACTTAAAAAAGTTCCAGAAAATCCAACATTTTAACAGAAAAAGAATAATTCTTTTCTAAGTGTTTTAAATTCTTGTTATTTTGGTAATTTTTATTCTTCAATAAAAAAAAAAAAAAAAAGACAAGACAAGGAAGGCCTATTATATGTGAAGTCAACTCATGCCCAACTTAGAGTCATGTTTCTTCAACCATTATTTTGTCAATTGCTGAGTATATGATAGATACTACAGGATTATTAAAAATGTTAACTGGGAATCACATTTTATAATTGGGACCTGTGATGTCAATTCTTTATTTCATCGTTCAACATAAACTGGGAGTGAAGAATTTAAATTAAATCAATTATTATACTATCAATCTTGTGGAGTGTCGCTGTCAAACAAGTAGAGCCTTAAAACTAAAATAGGAGAACACATAAATAATGTGTAATATATACATGCAAACCACGTTAGTTCAGCACTCCTTAGCGTGTGATTACTTGACCCGTGTGCTACCGATTTAGGCAATTTAGATAAAGTCCACAGGTATAGCGGTGCACACCGGGAATCCTTTTAAAAATTAACTTTTATTGAAAAAAAATAAATAAAATTAGTACATGGTAGGACAGGTCAACGTTTGGCCCCCATCTCGGGCCTTTTTCAAGACCTTAATCACATTAAAACCGTTAAGGATATAAATAGTTAAAAGCACAGACCCACAACCAATGGCACAATTCCTCCCATTCATGTGACATATTAAAACACCAGAAAGAACCCTGTACCAAGGAAAAAACAAACTCAGACACTGCAGGGAGAACACTACAATAACCAATCCAATAATAGGGAAAGTGTAGCAATAACAATGAAGCCTAGCACATATTCTGAACCATACCTCATAAATTGTAAAACTCGCAAAATACTAATGTTGATTTAAGAAGCAAGAGAATGAACAGTATTCATTAAGGCCAAATGGGGACAAGATGTTCAGTGTTTTTATCCAAAACACTTTGTAAAAGCAAACGGGAACGATCGCCCCCCCCCCCCCTTTTTAATAGGGGGACATGATCAATCGCAATATAGCGAAAAGTGGGTAACCTATGGCCCTGTTCCAAAAAGTGTTTCGCCACCGGTTTATTAGTCACCCCGTCCCTAAAGGCAGTACTTATGACGGAGGGATGACCATCCATACGTAGCCTCAAGGTTACATAGTTACATAGTTACATAGGGTTGAAAAAAGACCTGTGTCCATCAAGTTCAACCCATCCAAGTAAACCCAGCACACCTAACCCACACCTACCAATCTATACACTCACATACATAAACTATAAATACAACCACTAGTACTAACTGTAGATATTAGTATCACAATAGCCTTGGATATTCTGATTGTTCAAGAACTCATCCAGGCCCCTCTTAAAGGCATTAACAGAATCTGCCATTACCACATCACTAGGAAGGGCATTCCACAACCTCACTGCCCTCACTGTGAAAAACCACCTACGCTGCTTCAAATGGAAGCTCCGTTCCTCTTATCTAAAGGGGTGACCTCTGGTGCGTTGATTGTTTTTATGGGAAAAAAGAACATCCCCCAACTGCCTATAATCCCCTCTAATGTACTTGTACAGAGTAATCATGTCCCCTCGCAAGCGCCTCTTTTCCAGAGAAAACAACCTCGACAGTCTCACCTCATAGTTTAAATCTTCCATCCCCTTAACCAGTTTAGTTGCACGTCTCTGCACTTTCTCCAGCTCATTAATATCCCTCTTAAGGACTGGAGCCCAAAACTGCACCGCATACTCAAGGTGAGGCCTTACCAAGGACCTATAAAGGGGCAAAATTATGTTCTCATCCCTTGAGTCAATGCCCTTTTTTATACAAGACAGCACTTTATTTGCTTTAGTAGCCACAGAATGACACTGCCTGGAATTAGACAACTTGTTATCAACAAAAACCCCTAGATCCTTCTCCATTAAGGATACCCCCAACACACTACCATTCAGTAGATAGTTTGCGTTTATATTATTTCTACCAAAGTGCATAACTTTGCACTGTCTTCCCTATATGGGACAAACTACAAGGACAGGTAATCAGGTAAATCACATTAGATGTAGTGCAAGTAATATAGTGCCTAATAGTAAGACGTTTACCCGTCTGCGGATGTAGGAAAGTCGCTACATGTATCTACAGGAGGTACAATTGGGACATTTAAAACATCCTGGTTTGTTGCTTCGTAACCAAGAGTCGGACTTCTTCTGATAACATGCAATAGGGTCACTCTGTACTAAGAGGTCCCGTAGATTTGTACCCCCCCTATAACTAACAAGCGGGGCATTAGGCAAAAACAAAAAACAAAAGGTTATTACCATAGTTTGGCAAAATATACTGTTGTTCAAAACAATGCATAAATAAATTAGCATATGACAGAGCCATGGCCGCACCCATTGCGGTGCCCGAAACCTGTAGAAAAAAATCATATTCAAACCGAAAATAATTCAAAGTAAGTGCCAAATGCAAAAGTTCCAATACAAATGAAATTGGGGGCCCTTGATAGCCATCCATTGCCTCCAATGCACGCCATGTAGCCGCCAAACCCTCATCGTGAGGGATACAAGTATATAGGCTAACCACATCCATGCTCGCTAGAAAGCAACGTATACCCACAAGGATACTCAGCTGCTTAAAGGGGATGACATGGGGGAATTGCTAGCATGGACCCGGGCTTAGATTGAGACCTATAAACAGGACTTATTAAGATTTAAAAATGAAAAGTTACGGCGGGTTAATGAGGACTATTTGAACATTAAAGTGTACAGATGGTTAAGCGGGGAAAGAGAGCCTGTGTATCCCCAACAGCGCCCTAGACGTCAGTATCGACGAAAGTTAATAAATATATAAATAAAATTTAAAAAAATTATATATATATGTAGTAGAATGTATGAAGCCGGCACTCACGTATACAGTAGTCACTGGATGCCTGGGTGCAGTGTTGAAAAACGGAAAATTTACAGCAACATGAATACCGCACTCACAGGACTTATGGTGAAGAAAAAAGTTAATTTATTGTTCAAACATCAAAAGTCAAAAGTTTGATGTTTGAACAATAAATGAACTTTTTTCTTCACCATAAGTCCTGTGAGTGCGGTATTCATGTTGCTATATATATATATATATAGCCAGCTAGAGAGTAATCGCAAAGTCAATAGGTTGAATGTTTGCTGTCGAATAATGAATAACTGAACATGAATTAAAAAAGACACACAACGCATGTGGCAGGGCATTCAAGCCACCACAGGCTACAGGTCTACTCATCAAGCAAACAGCAATGAGCCAACCTTACCAGATGAATTTAACAATTTCTTAACACATTTTGAAGCAGAGAACAGGAATCCAGCAAGCAAGATGACCATTTCCCAGAATGACCACAGAGTATGTAAAGAAGACCCTTCGTAGAGTGTACCCATGCAAAGCAACTGGACCTGACAATATTCTGGGTCAAGTGTTACGGGAATGCACTGAATAGCTTGCAAGCATCTTCACTGATCTTTTCAATTCATCCCTGAGCTTAGCTGTTGTACCTGCATGCCTCAAAAACACCAAACTCATCCCTGTGCCAAAAAGTCTGTTCTGTCTTGTCTTAATGACTACCGGCCTATAGCACTTACGCCCATCATCTCAAAATGTTTGGAGAAGCTAGTACTGAAGAATATGAAAACAAAACTTACAAGGAACCTGCCCAGTACAGTACAAATCAGTACAATGTAACATCTTTAAGCCTGAAGAAGAGATGTAATACTTTCATCTCAAAAGCTTGCGATTTTTACTTACTCAGAAAAGAAGTAAAACACCTGGTAGACTGGTGTCAGAACCAAACTGACTCTAGACGTTGGAAAGACAAAAAAAGATGGTAGTTGACTTCAGAAAGAACTCTGCATCTCACTTCCCGCTGTACATAGATGGCTCTATTATTAAGATAATCAACAGTGTGAAGTTCCAAGGAATGCAGTTGGAAGACAACCTCTCCTGGATCCTAAACACCAACTTAATCACCAAGAAAGCTCAACACTTTCATTTGGGACCCAGTCAAAGGGGTTGATCTGAGGAGGAGCTGCAAGACTACAAATATATGTTCTAAATCCACTGACTTCACATTTCACGGAACACTACTATACCAAGAGTGCTGAGGATTGGGTATTGTATATACCACACCCCACATACAACATCTCCTTAATCACTTAGATCTCCTTCTCCTGTAACCCACTCGCCCCCCCCCCTTCAGGAATTTGCTTTGATTTGCTTATGCTCAGTTGTTCTAAACTCAGATTACTAAACACGCCCTCCAGTCTACCAGCCACTGAAGAGATGGCATTGCTGGTTACTATAGAAACTCAGCTCTAGCTAACTGCTTCAATTATTTTCTCCTAACCTCCTCTCCTGAGCTCAGCTCAAACAAAGCAGGACCTTTATCAGAGACAGTTCTGCCTGAGTGAGCCTGTATTCTTGATGAAATGTATGCTGAATAAGGGTCTTTGTGTGTGTATACTGTTTGCAGATTTAAATGTATCTGATTATGTATCAGAGAAAAAATGGCCACCTGGTGAAAGCTACTATTTGCTTTAGGAAAATGTGATGGTGCTTGCAAACGAAGGGGATATATGCAGTACAAATAATGCCATTTGGGTGGGGGAGACATGCTAAACGGATATACATTGTAGGCAAATGTAAGCTTTACATGTCTTTAAGAACTTGGATGGCTTTTTAGCAAGTAAGGAAATACAGGGTTATGGAGGGAGGGGGAGCAGGGGGGAAGCTACAATGTGACTCACACTACAGCAAAAAGAAATGCTCCTCCTTTTCTGATTCCTTTGTGTGAACTGCAACTATTACAGTAAGTTTTAGTTTCAATCATTTTTATTGGGATTTTTTAAACATTATAGCCAAATAAAGGCATTAAAATATTTTCAAACATTAATATTTACATTATGCAGAAAAATAATCTGCAGTACAAATAATAACAGCTGTTGAAAACTTATACATTCAGTATTGGTCAACATATGATAAAATATGATATAATATAATTTAATATTGTTGGTTAAGAAATTTGTTATGTACACGTATATTTATACCCGTATACTAATCACGCGTTGAAAACGTGCAAAACACGTATAAACTGACACTACTGAGATCCTAGGGGTTGCATCCATCTAAGGATTGATTGAACATAGTCAAGCTGTATCATTAAGAAATTTTGCTTCACCAAAAATATAGAGCAATATTTTACTATAATAAATTGATATATCCCAATAAGGAAGTATACATATAGTAAAAACTATAACTACAACTACACCTAATACTACAACTAATGAAGTTGTATTCAATTGCTAAGAGTTAAGAACAATTGTGTTATGCAGAGTACACAACTGGAAAAGTCTCCATCTCTGTGAGAGGGTTTATAGGATGTATTGGATTTATTAGATTTATGGGATTTATAACCTCTAATTAAGATCATTCAATTTAGTATCTGGGTATATCGAATGCCATAAACTTGATCTCACCAGAAAGGACTGATCTGATTGCCCAGGTTTTTTCTGCATTGAGATTAAACTCTACAGTTTTAAGAATATCTTCAATTTTGGGAATTATTTTAGATTTCCAATTTTCTGCTATCTTACACCTGGTAACCACAAAAATGTGATTAAAAATCAGTCTCTCCTTGGGAGGCAAATCCATGGTCTTTATGTGGAGATGGGCCATACTGGGAGGAATACACATCAAATTCACAGGTAATTTCCTAAGAAAAACCTCTATTTCCTTCCACAATCCTTGGATTTT
This sequence comes from Xenopus tropicalis, assembly GCF_000004195.4. NCBI lineage: Eukaryota > Metazoa > Chordata > Amphibia > Anura > Pipidae > Xenopus > Xenopus tropicalis. The sequence continues at coordinate 56,264,028 of NC_030683.2, forward strand.
AGGACATTCCCAAAAGATATGTTCCAAAGAACCTGCTTGTTTACAGTCTCTCCAACAAAGTGGAGTAACTTTGGTATCGAATTTGGCGATTTTTACTGGAGTAAGGTCTATTACAGTAAGTTTTAAACACATTCAGACACATAGATACACAGTGTTTGCATGGCACATATTATCATACTCAGGGGAACATAATCTATAATTTTTTGGGTAGCAGTGAGAAAAGGTGGACAACCCCTTTAATGACGGAAAGGGGTCCTTTAAACTGGATTCCATTCCCAATTGTAAAGAATCTTGATAGAGCGCACCATTTTTAAAATGCCAATAAAGAAATCTGCACTTATTCCTAAAACATCAGAGTGAATCATTTAAAAGCAGAAGGAAAGATATTCCGGCATCTTATTGCAGGCAGCAGTATGAAAGTAGGAAACAGCTCTGGGCTCAGATTACAGCAGAGATGGAAGGGGGAATGAGCAGAGAGGGAGAGAGCAGAGAGGAGCAAACTGAGCAGACTCATGTTGTGTCCCAAAGAATTGTTATGAGAGCCAAGAAGTCTGACACAGAAGATCATGTTTAGAGAATAGAAGAAAATGCAGTGTTTCTTTTCAAGGAGGACAGCAGTTCTGTAAGTGTTTATGGCTATATTTACATAGACCTTTTCTTCTTCTTTAAAGTGGACCTGTCACCCAGACATAAAAAGCTGTATAATAAAAGTCCTTTTCAAATAAAACATGAAACCAAAATTCATTTTTATATTAACACATTTAAACCCCTTATAAATTCATTTAAAAATCCCAGCTATCGATCATATACTGCCTGCCCCGCCTCTATACCTTAGGCATAGAGGTGGGGCAGACAATTACTTAAACTTTCCATTCAGCAGTCACATTCCCCCTACCTTCTCACCATCTAATTGTGTAGCCAGTACATGGGCAAGGGCATTAGGTCCCCCATTCTGGCGAATACACAAGATTTTGGGGTGATACAAAGCTTGCCTTAATAACAGTGCCCACAAAATGGCAGCTGCCTCATGGCTGTGATTGTATATTCCCAAGACTGAAGGAAACAAGATTTATATCATTTATATAGTATGTAAAGTTAATTTTGCTTAACAAACACAATGGAAAAGAAATTGTAATTGTTTCTTAGGGTGACAGGTCCCCTTTAAAGGAGAAAGAAAGCCAAAGTCACTTGGGGGTGCCAAAATGTTAGGCACCCCCAAGTGACTTAAATCGCCTACCTTTTACCCCGGGATGGTGCCCCTGTTCGGAGAGAACAGCACCAGCCCTGGTTAACTGAAGCGATTCATTCTTCCTCTTTATCGTGCGCATGCATGCGCAGTAGAGTGAAAAGCCGAACTCGACCGCTGGCATTTTAGGAAAAGGAAGCTACAGGTACCCTGGGCTGGTGCTGTTTTCTCCGAACAGGGGCACCAGCCTGGGGTACAAGGTAAGCAATTAAAGTCACTTGGGGGTGCCTAACATTTTGGCACCCCCAAGTGACTTTGCCTTTCCTTCTCCTTTAAGAAGATTAGTCAGGTGAAGGTCTATGACACTGACAAAGGCAGGCTACCAACCAGTGGTGTTTTGTGTGTTAAAGGCACAGTAACAAAAAATTTACATTATAAATATTACTTATATACATTTTTTTACGCTTATAGAAATGGGAATATTATAAACAGATGTTAAATAAATAGCATTACCAGGCAGCAGGTCTCTTCCAACTCTGATGTCTTTCTGTGCAGCTCCCCCCTCCTCCCCCTAACAAATACTATTTTTTGTGAATAAAAGAGTGTTACATACATAGTTATGGTGAGTTGAAAAAACCCTTCCAAACAAATCCCAGTGCACATATATACACACCCCCCCCCATGCCTAACTATGTATCTATCTATACTAGTTGTAGATTATAGTATCACAATAGTCTTCAATATTATGCTTGTTCAACAAATCATGCAAGCCACTCTTAAAGGCATTAATACAATCTGACATTACAACATTGGGCCATTTCACAACCTCAAATGAAAGCACTAATCTGAAGGGCTGGTCTCTGGTGCGCTGTCTATTATCCCCTCAAATGTACTTGTAAAGGGTAATCATGTCCCCTAACAAGCATCTTTTTTTCCAAGAGAAAACAACCCCAACCTTGACAGTCAACCCTTAGAGTGTAAATCATCCATCCCTTTTACCAATTAAGTTGCATGTCTCTAAAGCGCAATTTTACCCTTCATAAGGACTGGAGCCCAAAACTGTACTGTATACTCAAGGTGAGGGCTTACCATGGTCCTACCTATACAGAGGCAAAATTATATTTTCATTCCATGAAAATGCCTTTTTTTATGGAAGACAGTACTTTTTTTGGTTAAGGAATGACACTGTCTGGAATTAGACAACTTGTTATTTAAAAAAAAAAAAATCAATCCCCAGACCCTTCTCTATTAAGGATACCCCCAACCCACTACAATTTCCTGTATAACTCTTCCACAGTGCATAACTTTGCACATATCCACATTGGACCTTATTTTCCTGCCCAGTTTCCTACATTGTCAAATCCCTCTGCAAAGTAGCAGCATCCCACATGGAACATGCACAATTTATTATCATCAGCAAAAATAGAAACAGTACTTTCAATGTCCACCTCCAGGTTATTAATAAACAATTTAAAATACAAAGGACAAGGACAGACCCCTGCAGTACTCCACTAACAACACTAGTCCAATTAGAATATGTTCCATTTACTGCCACTCTTTATACAGTCATGTGAAAAAATTAGGACACCATATGAAAATCTGTGTGTTTTTATAACATTCTTGGACATATGGATATTTAATATACATTTTAACAATACTGGGAGATAGGTAATATAACAATTAAAACTGAAAGAAAGACTTTTCAAAATCTTCTGTAAAATGTTATTCTACAAAAATGCAAATTCTGGTGAGGAATAAATCAGGACACCCCCACATTTAGTCCAACTTAAAACCGCTCAAACCACACACAGGAGTATCACACCAGGTGCACATGATTAGAACATTGTTACAAATTTTGAACATGGTTTGCCCTGTTTGAACCTCAGACATTTTATTTGGTGTGCTCCTTATTGTTGAGGTGAGAGTGAACACCATGGCGAAATCAAAAGAGCTGGCTGAGGCCTTCAGAAAGAAGATTATAGCAGCTTATAAGTCTGGCAAGGTATTTAAAAAGATCTCAAAAGAACTTGAAATCGGCCATTCCACTGTCCGGAAATAGTCTACAAGTGAGGTACTTTAAAAAAAAACATGCCCAGGTCTGGCTGTCCAAGCAAGTTCACCCTGAGAGCAGACCGCAAGATACTGAAAGAGGTCTCTAAAAACCCTAAAATGTCATCAAGCAGGCTCTTACTACTGTTGATGTAAAAGGGCATGTCTCTACAATCAGAGACTGGACTACTTTAACTTGCATGGGAGGTGGGCAAGGAGGAAACCTTTGCTCTCTAAGAGAAACATCAAGGCCAGACTGAAGAGAACGTAGACAAACACCAGGACTTGAATAACTTTCTTTGGACAGATGAGTGTAAAACTGAATTATTTGGACACCAGAACAGAAGACATGTTTGGCGTAAACCAAATAAAGCATTCCAGGAAAAGTATGGAGGTGGAACTGTTATGGTTTGGGGATACTTTGCTGCAGCAGGACCTGGCTATCTCACCATCATAGAACCATGAATTCTACAGTGCATTGGGGAGTTCTTGAAGAACATGTGAGAAAATTAAAACTGAAGCAGAACTGGACCCTGCAACATGATAATAACCCAAAACATTGTATCTCATTGAGATACTGTGGGGTGACTTGAAATGGGCTGTACAAGCAAGAAACCCCTCAAATATATCACAAACTTTCCTCAGACTAATGTCAGAGACTGGTAGATGGCTAAATGAAGCGTCTTACTGCAGTTTTTTTTTTAGCAAAAGGGAGTAACACTAGCTATTAGGGGGTAGGGTATCCTAACTTTCTCAGCTAGAATACACATTTTTGTTGATATCTTTTGTTTAATGAAAAGTTCTTTTGAAAATCAAGGTTAATTTTTGTTGTTTATCTGCAATTAAATCCTGAGATAAATAAAAAATAAGATTAGACATCGATATGTGAACATTTCTTAATAAAGAACTGAATGGGATGTCCTAATTTTTTCACATGATGATCTATCCTTCAACAGTTTCATTGCCATCCCAGAGTTGAGGTTTGTGCTCAACCCCTCAAAAAAGACAATTGAATTAGTTTGGCAAGATCAGTTATGCATAACCATGCTGGCACAAACTCACAGGATTGTGATTTGTAATGTACTCAAGTATCTTATTCCCTTATTACTTCTTCCAAAAGCTTTCCTACCACTGATATCAGACTAACAGGCCTATAATTTTCAGCCTAAGAGCGGGATCCCTTTTTAAATAGCAGCACACATTAGAAATTCGCCAGTCTCTCAGCAGTCAGGGGTCTTCTCTCCTTTGGCTAAGCTCCCCAATGGAAATAGTATGGATTTATTTTTATTTATCCATAGGCCGCTTAGCTCCCCAAATTTCAAATTGAGTATTTCCCAGTGCAGTTTGTAGTGAAAGACTGGCATCTGCCAGGAAGAGTAACATCATCTGCATACATTGCCACTTCTTCTCTATGTTACCAATCTTAATTCATTTGACCAAAGGAGTTTGTCTTATTTTTGTTGCTAAAGGCGACAGAGGGCAACCCTGTCTGGTGCCTCTCTACAACTTATTACTGACCCTGATTTCTAGTCAGTAACCTGAAATAAATTGTCATTTAGCATATTTACAAACCTTCTAGCTTCTTCTGACTTGGTCACCCCCATTACCACAGTCAATGTCAGGATAATTGAAGTCCTCCAAAATAACAATTTGAACTAGTTGTGATGCCTTCCTCACTTAAATGGGGTGGTCTGTGGTATACACCAATGATAATTTTCTTTGCAACAGCCCAGCTGTAATCTCTAGCCAAATGGATTCTGCACCCTCCCCAGGGCTATCCTTGGTAACTTATTTAGTGCACAGCTTTAATTCTGGCTTTACATAAAGACAAACTCATCCACCCTTTTTAAATCCTCTGTCCCTCTTAAAAATAGTGTAATGATTTAAAATTCACGGTCCAGTCATGTGTCATTCCATCAGGTCTCATTGATACCAATTGTATCATCATTTTCAGCACATGCAATAAACTCCCAATTTACCTGAGAAGTTTTGTGCATTTGGCCGCATACAGCGGAGCTTACTACTTTTCCCTCTGGTGTTTATATTACATAATAGAGTCATAGAGTAACTTAGGTTACTATCAGTCTGTTTTCTTTGTAACAAAGGGATCTCCTTCACATGTAAATTGTATGCCCCCCTCACTCCTCCCCCATGACCTCTTACTAATTCCACTGCGTGGTCTACATTAGCTTCCCAATATTTCTCTTGCTACTCCTGCCCCCGCCTAGTTTAAACACTTCTCTAGACTCTTAGCCATTCTAACACTTCTCTAGCCTCTTAGCCATTCTAAGCAGACCCCCCCCCTCCATTGAGGTGCAATCCGTCAAGGCTATATACATTGTACCCCAAGGAAAATCAGACCAGTGCTGTATGAACCCAAACCCTTCCTACACCAAGACTTTAGCCTTGGAGCATTTAGCTCTTAGCTCCCGCTGTCTTCCAAAACTTGCACATGGCACAGGCAAAACTTCAGAAAAAATAACATAAGAAGACCTTTAATTAGAGCCTTGATCCCTGAACTCATTCCTTAAAGAAGAAGTGTCTATTAGTGACTTAATTTAACCCCCCCTCCTCCATATCTATCTATTCATTTCTATTTGACTTTATCCCCACCTTATTTACACTACCCCTTTCCTAACTCTTTACCCTTCCTTACCCCTTCCCTTCCTCCACACTTCTTTTTGTCCCCTTCATCACTTCCTAATTCTTTTCCTTCTTTTATAACATTGTATAATTGACCATATGCATACAGTATTATATGATATGGATTCCTGTAAAGTTTATTCTTACTTTCATTTGCTACTTTCTTTTCTTTTTATTTGAAAATCAATAAAAATCATAATTGTAAAAAAAAAGTTTCTAATCATTATTAAATGACACTTTAAAAAAAAAACCCAAAACATTTTACATAATTTTATCATCATCATCATCAAGAGAAAGGGAAGGGGTGTTGCATGAAGTAGGCCATATATGGTCTGATAAAAGCTACCTACATGACCTCTCCAGACCTGATCAGCTTCTGTGTGGGACCTTCCTGACTTGCTGAATGACCAATATCTAAGAGAAAATCAGCTAGATATCTATTCGGCAGGATTGAAAATCCTGTTGAGTAAGGGCTCTGGCACACGGGGAGATTAGTCGCCCGCGACAAATCTACCTGTTCGCAGGTGACTAATCTCCCCGAATTGCCATCCCACCGGCGAAAATGTAAGTCGCCGGTGGGATGGCACACAATGCGCAGAGCGATTTCGGCAAATCACCGAAGTTGCCTCGCGAGGCATTTTTGGCGATTTGCCGAAATTGCGCCGCCGTGTGTGCCATATCACCGGCGACTTACATTTTCGCCGGTGGGATGGCAACTGATAGCGACTCGGGGAGATTAGTCGCCCGCGAACAGGGAGATTTGTCGCGGGCGACTAATCTCCCCGTGTGCCAGAGCCCTAAGGGTCAGTCCCAAGTCAGTGTGTTAATGAAGTCCTTAGACAAACTAGTTAATGGGAATAGGGCAATTGTCTTCAGATTTTCTTTCCTTGTTATAAGTGGGATAAATCAATGGAAAGAGACAAGAAGAAAAGATTGGAAGAGTTTTGTTTTTTTTTTTTACTTTGTGCTGCTGAGCATAAATACTTCTATACAATAGATACAAATCTTCGTTGCCGCGGGCGACTAATCTCCCCGCAATGTCATACGTGTCGCTACGATTTCCAGAAGTCGCCTGAAGTTGCCCTAAGAGGAAACTCTGGGCGACTTCCGGAAATTGCAGCAACGCGTATGCCATCCCACCAGCGATTTATATTCTTGCCGGTGGGGTGGCACCTCCCTAAGTCCTGGAAGATGACTAGATGTTTCCAATTGAAATTGTTCTAATTATGGATATTAATACACTAGCACACCATTGGTATGTTTGCTATTTTAAGTACTGCTTTCTTTTTAAAATAGGCTTTATGTCTAGCATCACAGTTGGCTTATGATATGACATAGTGCTGGGCGGTATACCGGTTTAACCGGTATACCGTTTTTTAAAAAAAAACAAAACGGTATGAGTTTTAAACATACCGCTATACCGGTATGCGCGCCTCCTGCTGTTTTTCTCCTATTACTTCCGGGTTGCGCCCGTGCGTACGTGACGTCGGCGCGCACGCGACGTTGCTAGGACGCATCGTTGGAGCTGGAGGAACCACAAGTTGGGTAAGTTCTGCTGGGGGGTTGTGGCTGGGGTTGGTGGGGTTGTGGCTGGGGTTGGGGGGCTGGGGGGGGGTTGTGGCTGGGGGGGGGGGTTGTGGCTGGGGTTGGGGGGGGCTGGGGTTGGGGTCCACCAATATTTATTATTTATTTTTTTATTTATTTATATACCGTCAAATACCGTGATACCGATATAATTTTGAAAAATACCGTGATAAAAATTTTTGGTCATACCGCCCAGCTCTAATATGACATACTGAGTAGGTTTAATAACAATGTCTTTTTGATCCCTAATAATGACAGAACATCTCTGCTCTACAAAATTAACTATAGAAACACATACCTATGGGTACTGTGACATCTGTGCTCGAGTTCGAAAAAGGCATAAAGTCTCCTGTAAGTGCTGGCCTTTCATAGACCCAAGATGGAAATACAGGGACTGGATGCCCAGTATTTTTCTTTTTTAATTTGTCCCTGAGACATTTTCGTAGAACCTCAACAGGCTAAAAGGGAACAAAAGAAAATGTCAATCATTTCAACAAACTATTTAAATAAAAAAACTCTTGTTGGAGTACCTTTTCTAAACTAATTTTGAAAGCAAAATTAATTAAAGTTCTAAATTATATTATCTACACTGCTGTGATAATATATGTGAAAGTACCTGGGGGCTGTAGGATGCTGCCATAGTTACAGTTTCCAACTGTCTTCGTAACTCATCCAGCTCGTGTAATGAAATCTTGGAAGTGTTGGGAGCGACAGGCAGACTAGCAGCAGTGGCACTAATACTGGTGAGGTCTGCTTTATCCTTGGCATTCTGATGCAAGTATTGCAATGTCTGGAAGTAAGACAATGTAAAAAATGTTACTGCTAATAAAACTGATTTAACAGTAAGCTAGAATGCAAAAATGTTAGCCAACTTACTTACCTTATTTAAGACAGAAGCTGTAGCACCAGATACAATTTTGTTTGTCAGCAATAATACCAATCACAACAAAAACTACAAAGATACGGTACTATATAGTCTCATACCAAATCATAAGCAATGGGATAGAGTTTCGGAAGGTTTCGCTGGAAGATATCAAAAAGATGCTCCCGCTGCCTGCATAAAGGGGTAGTTGACCTTAAGGTTAACTTTTAATATCTAATAGCATGTCCTTTTCCTAGCAACTCTGCAAATGGTATTCAACAACTATAAAAATAATTAATTATTTTCCTCCCTGTTCAGCAAATTTCTAGCTTTCAAATGGGGGTCATTGATCACAGCAGCCAAGAAACTATATAATTTTATTGTTGTTCAAATTAATTGTTAGTGGTTCATATCTATACTCTTTGTCCAGGTATTCATGCACTCCGAAATTTCAAACCCTGCATTGCAATTTGTTAGAAATAGCTTATTAATGTTGTTGTAGACTGTACCAAAAAAAAATTTCACTTCTTCTCACTTCTGCAGCTGATAAGAGAATTAGTCTTCCTTTTGATTCCATGGACTTTTAAAAAAAATAATTTGGCACTTTCACCAAGTTCAGTAACATCATTAATAAATACACACATCTGTCCTGATTTCAATTAACACTAGCTCACATACAATAGTAAACTTTCTCTGAAAGATAGGAAAAGTAAGCACTGACGAAAAATCTCTGGCGAAAATTTTAATGCATTTTTGAGCCCTTCAATGGAGTCAAAATGTAAGGCTTTCAGTAGAGTAGCAGGATTTTCGGTATCAAAATGTAGCCAGGTATGCGCATGGCACAGTTGGGCTGCAAAATAATACATATGGCACTTAGGGGCCACTAGACCTAATTGGAAAATAGGTGCAAAGTAGAATAAAGGGAAATATAATTTTGTTTAGATGCTGGATTTAGGGATGTCTATAGGCATATTACATAGTACATATGTAATTTTGGGAAGGTATATAATTTTTATAATATTTATCCTTCCCAGTATGTTAAAACTATAGTTAGTTCCTGGAGAATGCAGGCAATAAACATAGTGTTTATAGTTATGGTAATGCCCAGGTATTTAAATTTATCCATGACCTGCAGTGGGAAGTATGCAGGTAGTAAGGTGGAGATATAGTTATCTAATGGGAGGATTTGGGATTTACTGCAATTTATGAGAACACCAAAGTGCTTGCCAAACTCATTCATTATTTGGAGGGGAAGTTCAAGGAGGCTTCTCAGTCTCCCAGATGGAGGAGGGTGTCATCTTCATATAATGATATCTTCTGTTCGATGGATTTGTATTTGAAGGAATACTGTCATAGGAAAACATGTTTTTTTTCAAAATGCATCAGTTAATAGAGCTTCGGCAGCAGAATCATGCATTAAAACCTATTTTTCAAAAATGCAGATTTTTTTTATATTTAATTTTGAAATTTCATATGGGGCTAGCCATATGCCTTATTTCCCAGGGTGCTATAGTCATGTGACTCGAGCTCTCAAACTTCAGTGACACTTTCCTGCTGAGCTGCAAGTTGAACTGCTTCCCCCCCTGCATCCAATCAGCAGAACAAGGGGAAGGTAGCAAGTAAGCAGCTCCCACTAGATATCAGAAAAACACTCAATAGTAAGAAATCAAAGTCTGGCTTGGGAATTCTCCAGTTACATGGGAGTAGGAGAAAACATAGGTTACCTAAAAGCAGTTCTAATGTATAGCACTGGCTTCTTCTGAAAGCTTAGAATCTGGCACAATACACGGAGATGGCTGCCTACACACAAATATTACAACATTTGTTGGTTCAAGAATAAAATGTAATGGTAGAGCAAATTATTTGCTATGTAAACAGTGTAATTTAGAAATAAAAAAGTACACCCCCCCCCACCGGTCTTGCATTGTTTACACCTGTAAGCCCACGTATTCAGTGTAAAAAGGAAACTGGGTAAACTAGATAGACTGCACAAAATAAATACATTTAGTTAGGCAAAAATGTAAATCTATAAGAGCTGGAGAGGGCAGATGTCTAACATAATGGCCAGGACTTTCCTTCCTCCTTTACAGCTCTCTAAACTGTTAGCAGTCAGTAACCAATCAGCCATAACTGTTCATTTAGTTTGCATTTGAATCGGACCTGCATGCTCACAAACTAACTGAACAGTTACAGTGGTGTGAAAAACTATTTGCCCCCTTCCTGATTTCTTATTCTTTTGCATGTTTGTCACACAAAATGTTTCTGATCATCAAACACATTTAACTATTAGTCAAAGATAACACAAGTAAACACAAAATGCAGTTTTTAAATGAGGGTTTTTATTATTTAGGGAGAAAAAAAATCCAAACCTACATGGCCCTGTGTGAAAAAGTAATTGCCCCCTGAACCTAATAACTGGTTGGGCCACCCTTAGCAGCAATAACTGCAATCAAGCGTTTGCGATAACTTGCAACGAGTCTTTTACAGCGCTCTGGAGGAATTTTGGCCCACTCATCTTTGCAGAATTGTTGTAATTCAGCTTTATTTGAGGGTTTTCTAGCATGAACCGCCTTTTTAAGGTCATGCCACAACATCTCAATAGGATTCAGGTCAGGACTTTGACTAGGCCACTCCAAAGTCTTCATTTTGTTTTTCTTCAGCCATTCAGAGGTGGATTTGCTGGTGTGTTTTGGGTCATTGTCCTGCTGCAGCACCCAAGATCGCTTCAGCTTGAGTTGACGAACAGATGGCCGGACATTCTCCTTCAGGATTTTTTGGTAGACAGTAGAATTCATGGTTCCATCTATCACAGCAAGCCTTCCAGGTCCTGAAGCAGCAAAACAACCCCAGACCATCACACTACCGCCACCATATTTTACTGTTGGTATGATGTTCTTTTTCTGAAATGCTGTGTTACTTTTACGCCAGATGTAACGGGACACGCACCTTCCAAAAAGTTCAACTTTTGTCTCGTCGGTCCACAAGATATTTTCCCAAAAGTCTTGGCAATCATTCAGATGTTTTTTAGCAAAATTGAGACGAGCCTTATGTTCTTTTTGCTTAAAAGTGGTTTGCGCCTTGGAAATCTGCCATGCAGGCCGTTTTTGCCCAGTCTCTTTCTTATGGTGGAGTCGTGAACACTGACCTTAATTGAGTCAAGTGAGGCCTGCAGTTCTTTAGATGTTGTCCTGGGGTCTTTTGGGGCCTCTCGGATGAGTTGTCTCTGCGCTCTTGGGGTAATTTTGGTCGGCTGGCCACTCCAAGGTTCACCACTGTTCCATGTTTTTGCCATTTGTGGATAACGGCTCTCACTGTGGTTCACTGGAGTCCCAAAGCTTTAGAAATGGCTTTATAACCTTTACCAGACTGATAGATCTCAATTACTTTTGTTCTCATTTGTTCCTGAATTTCTTTGGATCTTGGCATGATGTCTAGCTTTTGAGGTGCTTTTGGTCTACTTCTCTGTGTCAGGTAGCTCCTATTTAAGTGATTTCTTGATTGAAACAGGTGTGGCAGTAATCAGGCCTGGGGGTGACTACACAAATTGATATTGAAATTGAAAATTGAAATTGATAAACCACAGTTAAGTTATTTTTTAACAAGGGGGGCAATCACTTTTTCACACAGGGCCATGTAGATTTGGAGTTTTTTTTCTCCCTTAATAACGTAAACCTTCATTTAAAAACTGCATTTTGTGTTCAATTATGTTATCTTTGACTAATAGTTAAATGTGTTTGATGATCAGAAACATTTTGTGTGACAAACATGCAAAAGAATAAGAAATCAGGAAGGGGGCAAATAGTTTTTCACACCACTGTATGTCCCACGTGGCCCCCCTAGTTGTGGCTATCATGATAGACATCTATTCACTCCATTTTTGCCTGACTAACTATATTACAAATATTTTTTTTATTTGACGCAGCCTATCCATTTACCCAGTTCCCACCTCAGACAGACTGCAGTACATAAAGTGACACAACGCTCCAACAGTGTCGTGATCAGTTTCTGGCATAGTCATGATAGGTTTCCTGTCTCCTTCCCTACTCTGCCTACCCTGCTCAACCCTTCCTGTGCGTGCGCCATACACTGCCTGCCCTGCCTGTGTGCCATACTCTGCCCTATGCTGTCTGTGGGTTGTGAAGCTGGCAAGGGTTTTTCTGGGAGTTTGTTAGCATTTTGAAATTATATGGTCCCTAAGGTGTGTGTATAATTATTATGTGCTGGGGTTGCTGCGTTATCCACAGGAGGAGGCATATGGATTTAAGGGTGTGGCTTAATATGACTTAATAAACTTCTTTTACACAAGTGATGGGTGATATCCCTTCAGTGAACGCCAACCATTTGCATTTTTGGGACATGATTGAGTTAGAGAGGGTCCAGAGAAGGGCAACTAAGCTGGTAAAGGGTATGGAAAGTCTCAGTTATGAAGAAAGACTGGCCAAGTTGGGTCTGTTTACACTGGAGAAGAGGCGCTTAAGAGGTGACATGATAACTATGTATAAATATACTGTATAAGGGGATCATATAATAACCTTTCTAATGTTTTATTTACCAGTAGGTCCTGCCAACGGACACGAGGGCACCCACTCCGTTTAGAAGAAGGGAGGTTCAGTTTAAATATTCAAAAAGGATTTTTTACTGTAAGAGTTGTGAAGTTGTGGAATTCCCTCCCCGAATCAGTTGTGCTGACCGATACATTATATAGCGTTAAGAAGGGGCTGGATGGATTCTTAGCAAGTGAGGGAATACAGGGTTATGGGAGATAGCTCTTAGTACAAGTTGATCCAGGGACTGGTTCGATTGCCATCTTGGAGTCAGGAAGGAATTTTTTACCCGCTGCAAATTAGAGAGGCTTCAGATGGGGTTTTTTGCCTTCCTCTGGATTAATTAGTAATTAGGTAGGTTATATATAGGCATTATGGTTGAACGTGATGGACGTATGTCTTTTTTCAACCCAACTTACTATGTTACTATGTAATGTTGATAGCAGACAACCAGAAACAAAGACAGGTAAAGTATATAATAGTTAGGGAAATGCCGAGGTCAAAGGCTGGCAGAGTTCAGTCAAAGTTGTGGACAGGCCAGGGTCAGAGGCTGACTGAGTTCAATAACAGTAAATCATAGTCATGGACAGACAGAGATCAATCACAAGAAGCCCAAGAATCAGGCCTAGTGAAACCAAAGTCAATACCAGCAAGTACAGGAACAGGAGGATAGAAATATAAATAAGTGCCATTTACTTCCTCTGGTGTCGTAACAAAGGCAAAGGCAATGCAGAAAGCGTGCAGACACATTAGAATTGATGCACGTACATTTGTATGCACATGCGAATGAATAGACGCATGCACTAATGACAAGTAGCAAAGGGTTTGCATTATGATGCATACCTTGGGAAGGAGCACATGTGCACTAACCAAGAGAGCCTCACCATCAGATAATTATGTGCAGTAAGCACCACTTTGACCATCTTCCCAGACAAAAAGAGAAGAGGAGAGTTCAGAATAGAAAAGGGGACAGAGATTAGAAAGTAGCTGAAATGAGCTGCTTGTGTTGTAACATAATGATACTGAATGCAGGGCATGTTATTCTGGCGCTATTTAGAATAATTTTAGATAGAAAAAAGGAGGTTAATTGAGATCAGATTTTTGCTTTCATTTTTAACTTATAGCATAAGTTAGCATAGTTATAGTAAGTAAGTATAGTATTAGCAATTGCACATGTGCGATTTAGCACCCCTAAAAAACAAGACATTTCTTCTTTAACTAAACATTTCTGGCAACGTTAGGTTATGCTCTTACCTCTTTATCTTCTATTAGCTTTGAAAGAAGGTACACAAGTGGATCCAAATTACGAGTGTTCTTTGATTTTAGCTCCTCGTATTTCTTGAGAAAATCATCTGGTGTCCTGGAAAACTCAGCTATTTTAACCTTAACATAAAACAAAACATTAAAGAAAGGTTCACCTGGATGCTATTATGAAATGACCACAGACACATCTTGTCAAGGCTAGCCAGTGCTGTAGTACTGGGAGAGAACGGCACCCTCCACAATGTCCATGCACAAACAGGACCAACACACGGAAACACTTGCTTGGGGATGTTCTCCTGTGGTTTATTATTATTAACACAATGTTTTGGGGCATGCCCCTTTGTCAGGTTCACCTGGCCTCAATCAATGAACTTACCTCCAACACAATAACTAGTGATGAACTAATTTTTTTACCATGGATTCGCAATTCCCCATTTTGTAATTGGCAAATATTTTCGCGAAACTGCGGCAAAAATTTTCCGCAAAAAAAAAAGAATTACCAGAGAAAAAAGTATTTGCCCAATAATTGTATATTACCTATCTGATCCCCAAGGTCCCCTCTATGAGGGAGCTGCCATATTTATGCAGCAGTAGGTTGTTAGCATTCAAAGCTATAACTGACAGGTTGGGAAGGGACAGTCAGGTTGGCAAAACAGTCAGGTTCAGGAACTTCAATAATGATTACTTTCAAAAGCAGCCCTATCAGCAAAAAACGATCAACTTGACTTATAGGTAACTTTTAATGTACATTAATATTTTGAAGAGTAGTTTTAGTGTCAGTATCACTTTAAGCAAATTTGTCAGCAGTTTCCAAATTTTTTCGAAGAGAAACATGACAGATTTTGTCACTAACAATAACCTATTTAATATTGAGAAAATAGCAATTAAAGGAGAAGGAAAGGCTGTCACTATTATTAGTGCAGCCTTTGTGAAATCATGAATAAATATTGAAATTGGCTTTTTTCTTTTTTTAAATTAGATTTTATTTAATATATGTTTAGCCTTTTAAAGGAGAAGGAAAGGCTAAGTCACTTGGGGGTGCCAAAATGTTAGGCACCCCCAAGTGACTTAAATTGCTTACCTTGTACCCCAGGCCGGTGCCCCTGTTAAGAGAGAACCGCATCAGCCCAGGGAAGCTGCGAGCGCTTCCTTCTTCCGTGTTGGCGCACTTGCACATATGCATTAGAGTGAAAAGCCGACCTTTAACAAAGTCGGCTTTTCACTCTAATGCGCATGCGCCAGCCCAGGAATTGCGCCGCAGATTAAATGCTGAAGGAGGAAGCGCACCCTGCAGGTACCCCGGGCTGGTGCAGTTTTCTCCAAACAGGGGCACCAGCCTGTAGTACAAGGTAAGCGATTAAATCACTTGGGGGTGCCTAACATTTTGGCACCCCCAAGTGACTTAGCCTTTCCTTCTCCTTTAAAAGGCTAAACATATATTAAATAAAATCTAATTTAAAAAAAAAAAAGCCAATTTTGCATATTTATTCAAGATTCCACAAAGGCTACAAAATACTGCACTAACATTTGTCCAAGCTGTAACTTACAGATTGCAACTTCAATGTCTGCTCCAAACATTTTTCATATTGTGGGAAATTTATCACAATGCAAATTTATGGTAAATCCCTGCACCTAGGAAATTTGACTATGAAGATTCTCATTCATGAAGGTTATGATATACAGTATCTAGTAGAATTAAGTCTAAAACAATTGGACTTTTTACGAATTTTTTCCTAAAAATGTTTCACCACTCATCCAAGTGGCTTCTTCAGTTTAAATGACTGGTAGGGAATTCCCTGGGATTTAAACCCTTGAGGGTAGTAACATGCATATTTTGGACTGAGAGGACAGATCGTTTGAAAGAGGTGTGTAAGAGGCTATTTATGCCAGCATGGAACCATTATGATTGGATGCCTGTGACTGTACTACCCTCAAGGGTTTAAATGCCGGGAAATTACCTACCAGTCATTTGAACTGAAGAAGCCACTCGGATGAGTGGTGAAACGTTTTCAAGAAAAAGCTCAGAAAATTCCAGCTGTTTTAGACTTAATTCTAATAGATAAAGAAAATTTGAATAAAAATGTGAAAACATTTTTTCACAACTGAGAAAATGTGAAAATAAATGATTTTCCCAACCTGCCTTTTAGGAAAAAATGCTAGCCAAAAATTATAAATTGGAGAACATTTCCCAAAACCTTGAATTGTATTCACTGGTGATAAAATGTAACAAGAAAGGATGTCTGCAAGCAGATCAAATCCTGAAAACAAACTAATTATTAGTAATTAATAGTGCACCCTGTTTTTAACAGCAAAGCAAATTCTGAGCTAATTTTGACCAGTAAAATACTTCAGGCTTTAGGTAACCTGCTTTTTGGAAGGGAAAGTGGGGATCAGGTGTCAGGACCTGTATATAATGCATTTGAGGGTAAAGTTCCCAGAAGTCGCTGGAAAACTAATTATAGATGCAATATAGATTCACAAATGAGAATTCTACTGATCAAAAAACTTCATTGTAAATGCAACAGAATCCCCAAATGAGAATGCCGATTCCCAGCACTATGTTGGGCTGTTATCTTGCCCGACATATACACATATACAGATAATTATCTCATTTTTTTCCTCATTATAGGACACCGGAATCAGACATGGGGAGAAAGGACAGACTTGTTCAGTACTGGGAAACTGTGCTTAATGCTTTCAATTCTAATTACAGGAGGATTTTTCACAGCAGTTGCTGGCTGTATAGATTAAGGGAAAAGTTTTGGAAATGTTTTATTGTGCAGTATTACTTTAACAATACAACCCTGGTGTTCCTGGACTACAGCTCCCACCATGCCTCAACATTCATTACATGTTACATTATTCTAGGATTTGTAGTCCAAAAACAACTGAGTAAAGTTTGGTTGAGCAGTCAGTGCAGCAGGGTTTACATTCCCTTTAACTTAAAGTCCTAGGCCTGGAATTATAGAGAGGCCACAAAGGCCCAGACAAAAGGCAGCATCTGCACTTGCTTGTTCATTCAAACTGGGAACATGGGACTGTTTTAATCTCTCACATGTTGAGATTCAAGTGCTCTAGAACAGAGCTGTCCAACTTGGGTGGTACCGAGGGCCGGAATTTTTCCGACCTACGTGATGGAGGGCCGATAATGGAAGCCAGTTTTGACCACTCCCCTTTTTGAAACCACACCCGTGTTATCACATAACCATACCCATATTAATGGTTGTAGTACAGCAAAAACCTGCCATACCCTGTCTGTGTGTGCCATACTTTGACTGTGTGTGCGATTCTTGGCTGGTTTGTGCCATACTTGGCCTGTGTGTGCCATACTCTGCTTGCCCTACCCTGCCTGTGTGTGCCATATTCTGCTTGCTCTACCCTGCCTGTGTGTACCATACTCTGCCTGCCCTATGCTGCCTGTGTATATGGCACACACAGGCAGCATACAGTGACACAATGCTGGCACTGCTCCTACAGTCTGCACAATAACTATATATTAAAAAACGTTTTAATTGCAGTACCACCTCAGTATATGTTCTTTTTGTAGTGTGCAGGGATTATTTATGGGTTTCTACTGCTCTATTTACAGTCTGACTGAGGTGTGAACAGGGGAACAATGTGGGTGATTACAGCCTGAGACTGAGGTGTGAACACTGCAGGGGGTAAACAATGCAGGGATTAAAAGGTGTGAACAACACAGGGGATTACATTTTTAAACAATACAGAGGGTTTACAGCCTGAATCTGAGGTGAGAACCATGCAGGGGGGGCAGTTACTCACAGTACTGATACCATTTAAATCTTACACAAGAGTAAGCCATCAAAGCAGCCAGACAGGTGGGGGGCCACACAGAGGGGGGTCGCGGGCCGCCAGTTGGACAGCACTGCTCTAGAACAAGCTGACATGCTGGGCTTGGGGTGGAGGCATGATGCAGGCTTAGGGTTGCACCTTTGGAAACCTTGTCTTTCCAGTGCCCTTCACCTTTGCATAAGGTGACCACCCAAAGACTTACCCAGTAAGAAATGCAAAAAAATTGTCTTACTTTGGCACTATGAGTAGAAACACTGGTAGTGACATAGGGAGTACGATTTTTCTGCAGAAGATCAATGTAAACTTCCGCCCCTTCTAATCCAAAGACATGCAGAAGGCTGATGAGCTCATTTACATCATGGTGAATCCGAAATTCACTCATAGTGAATGATCTAGGAAAGACAGATTGAACATGCACATATATAAAAACTTCATAAAAATAGTCAAACAGCACAAAAAGTTTTAAACCAGTCTACTTATTATTCTTACTGTACAGCAGAAGCCAATTTAGTAATGATTAAGGGTCCATACTTAAATTATTATTTATTTTCTTTAAAATACTATAGTTTAGTCACATAAAGACAATTAAAAGGATATTATCACAGTATTTATAGTCATCTACTTTTATATGAATCGTACACAAGCAAATATTTACTTAAGTTCAAATATCAAAATTAACAACATTTTGCCAAAAAAATATGCTACAACATCAGCAATTTATTTATCTCATTATCTACATCATACCCTGCATGCTAATATTACATTTCATTGTGCTGTTAATTCATCAGTGTATTTTCCAAAATACAGTTGTATGAGGAAAATATAAAAATTATGTATGACAGGCAAGTTTTGGCAGATTGCAGTCGCAAAGGCGTTATCTGTTATTTTAAGCAAATGTCACAGTGAAACTATACTTTGCATTAACCCGTTCCCTGCCAAGCATGTAGGTACTACGTTATTTTAAAAAATAGTTATTTGCCAAGCACATAGTACCTATGTTCTTGGCAGAAAAGGGTTTCCCTCTGCGGCGGCTTTTCACACTCGTGTCTGCTGTAAGAGGTTCCTGCTGCAGCAGCCCACCCAGCAGCCTCACTTCCTAATGCAGAGACTGTGTGGTCCTAGGGTCCTCTGTGCAGTGATGTAATTTCCTTATAGAATTAAAATTAAAACCAATATAAATATACCAGTAATAAAGTAATGCGAAAATACAAACATCCATTAAGTACATCAAATATTAGATTAGTCAAATTCAAATCAATGAATGGTTCATTTAGGATAAGTTTACATTAACAGGTGATCAAATAGAAGAAAAGAGAAGAAAAGAGATGGGGAGAAACAGGTTATTTATGACAGCTCAAATCCCATCTAACATTAAGTCCTTGTAGTTCCTATGTGTTAAGTAAAAAAAATCCACTTAGCTTCAAGATTTAGTAATTTCTTTACAATATCACCTCCTCTGTTATTTATGATAGCACTATCAATACCTTGAACTCGTAACATAAATACCTATCCTCCATTACAGAGTTTAAAGTGTCTTGCCACTGCTGTTAATTCACTTTTAGAGGCAATCTGGTTTATATGTTCTCTTATGGGATTTTTTGAAGGCCTGGTTGTGCATCCTACATATTGAATGTTAAAGTTCATACAAGTTAGTAGATACACTGAAGCTGCGGTGTTACAATGTAGCTGTTTATCTTATAGTTTTTTCCTGTGCTTGTACTTGTGAAACATTTTGATACAAATACTTTAGAGCAAGTGATACAACGTGAGGACCCACATCGATACATCCCTTTCACTTGTAGCCAATTGCCTCTTACTCTATCACGTTTAGATTCACTTGGTGATGTGGGTGCTCTTTTGCTAACAAATTTGCATCTCTCTCCTAGGACATGTCGTAGTTTAGGATCATTATATAGAATAGGGAGATGTTTCTTAATATATTTGACTGAATTGATTACTGTATGGAGTAAACATAAATGCAATTTTATTCTTTTTTTTTTATTTTTAAGCAAATCCTCTCTGTTCCTATTTAATGCTTTATTGAAAGCGCTGTCTAGATCATTCTTGGAGTAACCTCTCGCCATTAATTTACCTTTTAATCCACGTGCTCTATCTATAAAATCAGATTCTGAACTACAGTTACGTTTCAATCTACAGAACTGTCCAGTAGGGATGCCTCTAAATGCATTCTTTGGATGACAAGAAGCTGCCTGTAATACCTCTGTATACCTGCAATACCTGCATTCCCTGTGCATTCTTTCTTAAAAACAGTGGTAACCATTTTTAAATCTAAATGTGACTGTGTTATATCCAAAAAGGCGATACTAGTCTCATTCCAGTGACCTGTGAAATTTAAATTTAGATCATTGTGATTTAAAGGACAATGAAAGGTTAATATAAATTAAAAGTAAGTCTAAAGGCATTCTTTTTAAGTACTTACTGCATATCTAAATTCCCAGATCCCTGCTTGCTTCTCTGAGATATGGTGCTGGCAGCCTACAGCAGTGTGAAGACTACAGTGACATCACTGAAATCTCTCTTCCCTTCCTGTAGGCTGCCAGCGGCGGCCTTCCTATTCTCTGAGCATGTGTGTAACTTGATCCTATCTCCTGTTCTGAGCTACACATGCCCACCAGCCAATCAGAAGCGGATCTGGCAGAGGGGAGGGGGGAGGGAATGAAACACATGTGCAGTATGAAGCAAGGAGAAAAAGGAAGGGAGAATACCTTTTTAGAGATGGCTGCCTGTTCTAGAAAATGTGAAGTAAGTGTGACTGAGTAAATATCTGGTTAGGTGAGCCAAAAGTGTGGCGTTTGTACTAAACAATGGGAGGACTATTGGGCAGTATGCTTTTTAAATTTTGACTTGCATTCTCCTTTAAACTTTCTAAAAAGCAGGTTATTACCTGCTTTTTAGAAAGTTTAAATCACAATGATCTAAATTTAAAATTTATAAATATTTGTATGGAAAGGTGAAGGGTCTACTATTGTAGACCCTTCACCTTTCCATACAAATATAAAGTTGTCTATATAACGTTTGTAGACAACAATAGCCTTTGTGTTGGTGTCACTACCTTCATAGGTGGTTCTCCTCCCACCAACCCATGTAGAGGTTGGCTTATGTGGGTGCGAATTATGCACCGACTGAGATCCCACATCTCTGAAGGTAATAGACACCATCAAATTGAAAAAAGTTGTGATGTAATAGATAGTCTATTGCTTCCAAAATAAAATATTTAATAGCAATTGAGTAGTCACTATATTTATCTAAATGATATGTTATAGATATAATCAGATCTCCACTTAAAATCCTCTAATAGCTGTATCACATGTTGTATCTTTCAAATATGATTTAAGTCTTAATACAAGGGGTTGTAAGTACAGATCAATTAGCTCTGATAGTTTCTCATTAAGAGAATTCATACCAGAGACAATTGGACATCCTTTAGGTGGAATTAAACCCTTAATGTACTTTAGGGAGGTGATAGAACAACTGCACCATGGGATATTCCAGAACAAGTGCTAATTTGATTGCCAGAAATTTTTTTACCTTCTGGCAAGCACAGATATATACCAGCAGAAAAATACTGGAACAACACTCTTGACAACATTCTCAGGAACCCTAGCAGCGAGAGAGGAGACATCTCTCTTAACTATAAGTTCTTACTGGAAAACATAGACTATGACAAACTAACAAAACAACCAAGACAATGGACAGCGAACCTAGACAGAATGGAAATAAAGCTAATGCTGACAGCATATAAACAAATATGGTATACTTTACCATCCAGCATATACAGGGAAATTGCTGTTAAATCGATTTCATAGGATTTACCTAACCCCATTAACCTTGTTTAAAGCCCAAATGAGACAGGATGAACATTGCCCCAAATTTCAAGGAGCCCCAGCTGACTTAATGCATTGTCTGTGGAACTGCCCACTTATGAAACGTTTCTTGCTGCAGGTTAAAAACTATGCAACCAGGTACCTGGTTAACTATGTACCCCTGCCACCACAGTGAGCAATATGAGGAGTGAACCCAAATACTGCTACAAGAATGACCAGCGGGGCCAAAACACTTTTACTTATTCTGTCCGCTGTCGGCAAAAAAACTATATATCAATATTATTAATATTTATTTTATGAATATTTAATTCCTCGGGCAATGAAAATAACTGGTTTCAAACCTAGTGGTAAATAACACAGACCATGAGAGGAGACCCGACCATACAGAAAGAGTTAAACCTTAGCCTTCTAGCAAATAAATTGTTATTAGAGACCATGGGCTGGGGAGAAAAGTATAGTGCTGGGTTTGGGAACAGATAGAAAATATTGCGCTGTTATTACATATATATTTGGTTTCGTCCCTGAAGAAAAGTACTGTTTGTACTCGAAATTGAGTCCCTGAGCGTGCGGTACTCTTTTTCTATATACAAACGATCCGGAACAGCACCTCTTATCTTTTAAATTAAAATGCCTTTATTGCAAATTTCAGGGGCAAACAACAGCAACGTTTCAGGCCATGCGTGGCCTTTTATCAAGCTACAAATTAAATACAAGGTGTTGTGCTGACTACTACTTCCAAAACTCTTTTTCTATATGTCTATTTTTTGACCCTGCACCCAGGGATGTTATTTTGGTGACAGTGTGCTCCACACTGTTCTGTTCTCTCTCCCTATTATATATACCGTATATACTCGAGTATAAGCAGAGTTTTCCAGCACTCAAAATGTGCTAAAAAAGGAAGCCTCGGCTTATACTCGAGTGTACTTGTGTCGAAGGACAAGGATATGCCGGTTCGACACAAGTAATCAGATGGTGCGCGGCGCGACAAAGGGATGTGATGGTAGGACAAGGATGAAGAAGTGAAGAGAAACTATGGTTCCTTTGTTAGGTATCTGTCCATTGGCAAGGGGGCCGATTAGTTGTATACCATATGGGGATGGCCTATGTTTAGCTGTCTTAACAGCTAAAAAATGCAATTTGTAAAAGAAATGTATTGATATATCTATCCGCCTATTTATACACACTGTGTATGACTAGTGTAGAAATGGGCAACCTTTGGCATTTCAGCTGGTGAGGAAATACAGTCCCTTAAATAGACATGGTTTGAGTTCCACGATAGCTGAAATAACTATGTCTGTATAACTGGGCTGGGGTGTTGTGAAAAAAATAAATGGTAAACAATTGGTAATATCCCAACAGGATTAGGGGAGCTAAGAGCTGAATTTATCAATAATAAAAGAGAGTGGCTAAGGCTGGAGATATGTAACAAAAGTACCAAAAATTAATGACATTTCCTAAATGAGGTAAAATTATGCATTTGACACATTTGTGGTAACCCTTTTCTTGCTCTAAAAAAGTCAAAAGATGATGTGGAAAATAGCAGCTAGTAGAAGTTGCCCAATTGCCTAATCAGGGAAAATGGGCCTTTTGTGCTCTATTGCAGAAAACATTGCAGATTGCATCCTGCCCTGCACATAGTAAGGGAATGCTCTTATGTTTTATTTATTTACTGTTATTTATATCACATCAGTCCCTGCCCTAGAGAAGCTTGCAATCTAAGGTCCATATCTGGTTGCTAGGGCCTTGTTTACCTTAGCAACCAGAGAGTGGTTTGCAGAAGAGACTGGATGAGATAAGAGTCAGAAATATTTACTGTTTTACTGAGGTGTTTTTTCTTGCAAAATCCTTGTTTACAAGGCACGTTAGTAATACCATGGCCAAAGCTTTTTTTTTTTTTCCTTCGTTGTTCTTAAGCATCCTATTATTCGGACAGAGGGTTAACTTGAAACCGTATATTACAACTTCCTGCCTTAAAATTCCGTCATCAAAATTAATAATTTTAAAAGCAAACCTGATGTGTGCAGGGGCAGGTACCTAGCGATTTCAGAACAATTATATTTTCACAGACTTGACCTCATTGACAATGGCATTTAGGGAACAATTATTCCAGTCTCACCTCAGCGCACAGGGATTTTCAGTGGAAAAGCACTTTCTCTGGTCCCAAAGAGAACAACCCCTCCAATAATTTGCAGTTACAGTTGTAGTAATAACCCGCTTTCACAGGCGGGCACGCACAACGAGTTTTGGAACGCAAACGTATCCGGAAATAGGAAGACGTGGAACGTGACTTACAAAACTAGCAAATCTGTGACGTTTAGTTTTAAAAACGTGTAGAATGTTTCTGGACAGTGTCGATTTTTGTTATTAGTAATTGAATAAGAACATTGACAACTTAGAGTAAATGATTTCGCATGAGTTGGTTTCTTCGCTTTCTGAAACAAAGCTGGTAAACGTGCGAGATCTAGCGGTATTGTCCGTTGAGAATGATCTGAAAATGAAGGAGGCCGGTTCATCACAGGTTATTCGATTTAAGCGGCAGCACGAATTCTTTGAGGTGAACATGGCACCATAGTAGCAAATATCGCCTTATTGGGTCCGATTATATTCTTTCATCGGTGCTTATTATTATTAATTATACAGGCTTGTATTGTTAGTCCACGTTTGTGGCTTCTCTATCATTGCTAATGTGTGATGCCTGTGTTTCTTGGCTTATGGGCTTCAGTGTTTTTAATGCATGAATGGGATGCTGTAACAACATGTCTCCCCTGCCTTGTAAGTGGAATTAACAAATGGATTTTGGGCAATATTACTATTATGTCAGATTTTGAGCATTTTAGCAAATATGCCCTGGACCATCAGCCTATGCATACAAAGTTTTAAACTAAAGCTGGCCATACACGCACCGATAATATCGTACGAAACCTCGTTTCGTACGATATTCGGTGCGTGTATGGCATGTCGGCGAGTCGACCGATATCGCAGGAAGCTGCTGATATCGGTCGACTCGCCGATCGGCCAGGTTAGAACACTTTGATCGGGCGCCATAGAAGGCGCCTGACCAAAATCTGCCGTCAGGGCTGAATCGGCAGAAGGAGGTAGAAATCCTATTGTTTCTACCTCCTTATCTGCTGTTTCAGCCCTGAACGGTGTGTGGCGGATCTGACGATGTTTCGTGCGACGATGGTCGCACGAAACATCGTCAGATCGCCACGTGTGTGGCCACCTAAAGTCTTCTTCATCTGTTTGCCTATCTTCCTAACACATCACACATAAACACTACTAGTTGATTAACTGATTTTTTTTTTTTAATTGCCAGTATTTATACTGACATCTGTACTGCCACCACATATGTTACTTCCACCCTTGTTTCTCTTCAGATTGAGATTGTAAACTCCTGTGAACAAGTCCCTCTTCTTGGTGTTTCTTTATTTTGTGCAGTTGTAACAATGTGATGCATATTCTGTTTTAAGAAGTTATTTATTTATTTTGCACATGAAAGCATGTTTGTTTGTTTGTTTTATCTTTCACTGTAAAGTGCAATTCACACTGACACCAATGCAAAGGTATTTTCTGAGATCTGTTGCCAGTACTGAGAGAGGTTAAGCACAGGTGACAGAGGCCACTGTTGAATCATTGCCCTAAAACCACTTGTGCTTTCAAGCAATAGTTATAGATGTCAATTAAGGGCAGTTCTGTATGTTTTGCCCTGCATATAGGTTACTATTCTTACAGTGGATGTTGTTTTATAAAAGCTGAGTGATGGCGCTTGAATTTGTAATTGCTGTAACTCGCCTTGGATTGGTTCCTGATCTCTTAGGTTAAGGCCAAGGGTGCATTTCACCCTTAAAGGAGAAGGAAAGGCTAATAAAGAGTTAATCCCAAGCTGCAGGCATACCTTCAGTTGTCTCAATAGTGCCCTTAAGTCTCCCCATACTTCACCCGTTCAGAAGATCAGAAGCCAAACAGAGAAAAAAAACGCTGAGCTGGGTAGACAAGATTCCCATAATGCATTGCACCTC
Organism: Xenopus tropicalis; assembly: GCF_000004195.4. NCBI lineage: Eukaryota > Metazoa > Chordata > Amphibia > Anura > Pipidae > Xenopus > Xenopus tropicalis. The sequence goes on from NC_030683.2 coordinate 56,289,833, forward strand.
CAAGACTTAGCGACTTGTTACTGCAGGCGGCGCATGCTCAGAGGGCAGAAGCGTCCGGTTGCCATGGCGACGCAGCGTCGCCGAGCTCTGTGGGAAGCGGGGGGAGCAGGTGCTGTGGGGGTTTGTGGGAGGAGCGGGGGGTTTTGTGGAGCTGCACAATCTTTGTGACAGGAGCGGGGAGCTGGCTTGTGCTTTTCAGCCCATAAAGACACGCTGGACAAGATGGTGGCGCCGTTCACTGAAACAAGTATGTAAGTTCTAGTATGTGTATCTCTGTAATTCTTTCATTAGGCAAGCCAGGAATATAGCGTTTCTACACAGCAATAGTAGTATTATTTAATAGTGTGCTTAATAGATTTTGCCTTTCCTTCTCCTTTAAGTAAAACTTTGCGTATTTTCTACAATATTTTCTTAAATTCCGCGACTTTTTCGTGCTTTGAATCAATTTGTGCAACAAAATTTTGTAACTTTCTGATTGCACCACAATATTTTTGTACGACCACGACACAAATTTTCACGCAATTAACGCACATCAGAAATTATCGTGGTTAGTTCAAATTTTTTTCCAATCGTGCTTTTAAACATCCAAAATTCAGAGTTTTATAAATGGGCCCCTAAGTATTGCGCCAAACCTAATGCAAACCCTTAGAAAGTCAGGTGAGTTTACAGTTCTGCATAACTGAACACTAAATCTTTTGTTTGCTATCAGTACCATTTTGTTTTGATTGCCGCCGCAAATAGTGATGAAAAAGGTTAACATATACAGGTATCGGACCCCTTATCTGGAAACCCATTATCCAGAAAGCTCTGAATTACGGGATGCCTGTCTCCCATAGACTCCATTTTAATCAAGTAATTCAGATTTTTAAAATTGATTTCCTTTTTCTCTGTAATAATAAAACAGTACCTTGTATTTGATCCCAACTAAGATATAATTAATCCTTGTTGGATGCAAAGCAATCCTATTGGGTTTAATGTTTTATTGTTTTTTCAGTAGACTTAAGGTATGAAGATCCAAATTATGGAAAGACCCCTTATACGGAATACCCTTAGTCCCGAGCATTCTGGATAAAGGGTCCTATACCTGTATACATAGATTGGCAAGTTGGAGACCACTGGGCAAGTCCCTCCCTTAGTAATAAAAGTGCTCTCACTAACCATCAGCTGCATCTTGTTCTAAATGGTAAACTACATTTCTAAAAGTTGTGTTGCTAAACTGGTACACTAAAGCCTGTGGTAAAACCAAGGATTCCTCCTTACGACTTGCCCTTAGTCTTGAAAGTATTAGCAGCAGCTCCGTTTAAGCCCCTAGAAAGTTCATCAGACTGACACATCACATTAAAGGTATTATTCCTGGAGGTAATTACATCGGCTTGCAGAGTTGGTGAGATCCATTCCCTTTCAGCAAGGGAGCCTGACATGGTTACATTTCCAGACAAGGTTACTTTGAAGCCAGCTTTTGAATTTCTGCCGAAGGTTGTGTCACAGTTTCATTTAGACATATAAATTACTTTGCCATCATTTTGTCCAAATCCAGAGACTGAACGGGAATGTGAGTGGCATTCTCTGGGTTTGGTCCACGCTGTATCTCAAAGGCTTGGCGGAGAACGGAGCGGTTGTTCGTTATTCCTAGAGGCCCAAGAAGAGGTCTGGCACCTCCAAAGGCGACCATCAGTCGATGAATTATTGGCTGCATTATGCTAGCTTATTAGAAGGCAGGCAGATAGGTGCCCAGGAACTCATTCCACCAGAGCATTGGCTACCTCCTGGGCGGCAGAAGCCAGGGCTCCGCAATTTGTAAAGCGGCCAGGTGGTCGTCCTTGCATACATTCAGCAGACACTGTAAGTTGAATGTCTTATTGTCAAAACTAACCCCAAAAAGTTCACAAGTAAATAGTAAAAAGATGCAGGTTGAGGGTGTGGCCCCATTGAGTTATAGTAACTATGGTTACAGAAAAGGCAGATGTGCTTAACCAGTTCTTTTCTTCTGTGTATACAGTAGAGGAGCCAGAGTGCCAAGTCCCACCCAATAGCTGCACTGTTGCATCAGCTCCAACTATGCAGTGGTTGACACAGGATATGGTGCTTAAAGGGTTACACAAGGTAAATGTGAACAAGGCACTCGGGCCAGATGGAATACACCCTCGGGTACTGAGAGAGCTAGGGTCAGATTTACAGTGGCCTTTGTTTCTGGAATTCTCAGACTCACTTTCCTCAGGTATGGTATCAAGGGATTGGAAGAAGGCTAATGTCATTCCTATTTTTAAAAAGGGAGTAGGATCTCAGCTTGGCAATTATAGGCCTGTAAGTTTGACATCCATGGTGGGCAAGTTATTTGAAGGTTTGTTAAGGGATCACATGAGCAGTAATCAGCATGGCTTTATGAAAGACAGGTCATGTCAGACCAATTTAATTGCTTTTTATGATGGGATCAGTAAGAAGCTGGACAGTGGGGATGCAGTAGATTTCATCTATTTGGATTTTGATTCCGTTCCCCACAAATGACTGCTTTCTAAACTAAGGTCTATTGGTCTTGGTGAAGTCGTTTGCACATGGATAGAAAACTGGCTACAGGATCGGGTACAGAGGGTGGTTGTTAATGGTACATTCTCTACTTGGAATAAGGTTCTCAGTGGGGTCCCTCAGGGTTCTGTACTGGGTCCACTTTTGTTTAACTTGTTCATAAATGACTTAGGGGAGGGTATTATAAGCAATGTATCAGTGTTTGCAGATGACACAAAACTCTGCAGACCAGTCAATTCTATCCAGGATGTGGCATCCTTTGCAGCAGGATCTTGACCAACTGGCAATCTGGGCAGCTAAGTGGCAGATGAGATTTAATGTGGATAAATGTAAGGTTATGCACCTGGGATGTAAAAATATGCAAGCCACTTATACCCTTAATGGGACTGCACTAGGGAAATCCATAAAGGAGAAGGACCTTGGAGTCCTTGTAGATAATAAACTTGGCTGTAGCAGGCAATACCAGGCAGCAGCTGCAAGGGCAAACAAGGTTTTGAGCTGTATTTAAAGGGATATAGATTCACGGGAGGAGGGGGTTATTCTTCCCCTTTACAGAGCGCTGGTAAGGCCCCATCTAGAATATGCTTTTCAGTTTTGGTCTCCAGTGCTTAAACAGGACGTTATTGAATTAGAGAGGGTCCAGAGAAGGGCAATTAAGCTGGTAAAGGGTATGGAAAGTCTCAGTTATGAAGAAAGACTGGCCAAGTTGGGTCTGTTTACACTGGAGAAGAGGCGCTTAAGAGGTGACATAACTATGTATAAATATATAAGGGGATCATATAATAATCTCTCTAATTCTTTATTTACCAGTAGGTCTTTCCAATGGACACGAGGGCACCCACTCTGTTTAGAAGAAGGGAGGTTCCATTTAAATATTCGGAAAGGATTTTTTACTGTGAGAGCTGTGAAGTTGTGGAATTCCCTCTCCGAATCTGTTGTGCTGGCTGATACATTATATCGTTTTAAGAAGGGGTTGGATGGCTACTTAACAAGTGAGGGAATACAGGGTTATGGGAGATAGCTCTTAGTACAAGTCAGGAAGTGCATCTTGGAGTCAGGAAGGAATTTTTTTCCCCCTCTTTGGCAAATTAGAGAGGCTTCAGATGGGGTTTTTTGCCTTCCTCTGGATCAACTAGAATTTAGGCAGGTTGTTTATAGGCATTATAGTAGAACGTGATGGACGCAAGCCTTTTTTCAACCTAACTTACTAACTAACTTTCTGTCACGTAAACACGGAAGTTGAAAATTGAACCCTTCAACTGCCTAATTAGCATATGCTAATTAGGGTTCGGTATTCGGCCGAATCCTTTACAAAAGATTTAGGGGTTCTCTGTAATATTTTTTGTTTTGTTTTTTTGTAAAAGTTGTTTACTTTCATTGCATTTTGTGCTTGAGGTCCCTCCTTTATGTTAGCTTTGATGGTTCCCATTGGTGAATGCATGCTATGGGTGACTAGGAAAACAGGAAATGGTTTATTACTTACCGTAATTTCTGTTTCCTGGTCACCTTTTTTCTACATTTAGTACAACATATGTGTGTGTTGCTTTTGTGCAGGGAGGCTGTCATGTGGCCCAGGAAGTGCAAGGACAACCGCATATATGTTTTTTGTCTGCTGTGTACTGAGCCCCTGGAGTTTATACAACCCAGGGTCCACTTATTCTTTGCCATTTGAGACATGGATTTAAGCAGTAGAACAAGTTGGAAGTGAGGGAATGGGTTTCAAAGCTAGATCCCCACTACCCAACTGCTACATTTAAAAATTTAAATATTTAATTCTGTGGCAGAATGAACCTTTACTGACTAGATCATACTTTTTGAAAAACTGTGGCAGTTAAATGCACAGTATGCATTTACTTTATAAACTACTATCCAGCTGACAAACCATTGTATAAAACATATTAATACAAATATTTGCATTTTACTCAAATACATCCTGTGTACACTAATGTCACATTGTTCATGAAGCAAGTCTCTGTCTTATGCAGGATGGAGACTTGAGCCGTCATTTCTACATTCGGGATGTTCTAACAAGCATTGGAAAAGTGAAAGAAACAAGCAAGTATGTCAGTTTTTTTTTGTACTTTACAAATGCATGTTTGTGTTATTTTATGGATCTCTGCATTTGTTACAGGTATGGGACCCGTTATCCAGAATGCTAGGGACCTGGTGTTTTCCAGAGAACTTGTGCGTTTGTCCACACACTAAAATTGCTTGTGTCTAAATACATTTCTGAAGCACGGGCTCCATCATGTTTCAAAGTTAGACAAGCAAATTATATGTAGGGATAATTGATTGTACAGGTACGGGACCCGTTATCCAAAATGCTCGGGACCTGGGGGATAAGGGGTCTTTCCGTAATTTGGATCTCCTACCGTAAGTCTGCTAAAAAAAATATTTAAACAGTAATTAAACCCAATAGGATTGTTTTGGCTCCAATAAGGATTAATTATATCTTAGTTGGGATCAAGTACAAGGTACTGTTTTATTATTACAAAGATAAAGGAAACCATTTTTAAAAAAAAATGGAATTATTTGATTATAGTCTATGGGAGATGGCCTTTCTGTAATTTGGAACTTTCTGGATAGTGGGTTTCCGGAAAAGGGGTCCGATACCTGTACTACGATTTTTTACTAAAACTTCAGTTTTACAATTCCTTCAGTGAGCACCAACCATTTGTCTAATTAGTGTGCTACCACCATTTATGTGCAAATGGTGTTAAAAATCTTCGTGTTAATATGGGTGTGGCTTAAAAAGGGAGTGGCCCACCAAAACGTAGGCCAGAAAAATTCCGGCCCTTGGTACCACAGAAGTTGGACAGCACTGATGTATATCAAAGATAAAAAAAACAATTCGCAGCAGCACTCTCCATAATTAGCAAAATATATTGTGATGCCCAGCCTAAATACTGGACTTTTTTTGGTGGCATTATTTTATTATCAGTTTGTGTTATCTTGATAAAGGTCTGAGTTATAATAGTCTGAATTTGAACAGCCCCTGTGAGAAAAAAATTTTGTTATTCATCTTTATTATTTAAAATGTTTAGTTTTGAAGCAACAGCCCAGAATCAGTGCTGATGACAGGCTTTCTCCTCTGTCTTCTGAAGGGATCACCCACTCTAGCTTACATTCTGTCCAAAACAGGAAGTTTATGTATATTGAGGGAAAAACCCCGCACTACAACTCAAGTATAGGGTGCTCAGTGTGTAATAATGATTAAGGCAAGAAAAAGAAAAAAGAACACATTTGATCTGGCACACCTATAAGTAATCATAAAAACAAATCTTTATTATATACCAAGTAAAACGGTTTTAAAATAAGGGAAGACAAGAAGGAGATTTAAAATCAATACCCTATACCTAAGAAAGGGTCACACTGACAGATCTGTAGGTCAAGATCTCTCTTTTGAGCTATCTCAGGGTTTGTTGCTATTTTGATTAAATCTAACAAGTAAGTAGCAAGTGTGTTACAAAACACCAATTCCCTGATTAAATGGAGGGGACTTGTACTTTATTGCAACAAATGTATCGGGTTCGTACCACTCAGATTAACTTGACAGAAGTAAGTATCTTAATCTATTTCCCAAATTTTTATTCTAGTGCTTCTTATATTTCCGTTTTTATATGTAATAAAAAATAATGCCACAGTTTGTGTGAGATTAGGTGCTCACCAGTTATTGTTGTCCAGGTTGTGTGTAAAAATGTATCTTGGTCACAACATACTATAACTGATGGTGTGACATATTATCCCCACACACCAATAAGTTTGTAGGATGTGTCATATTAGTGACATTGCTTTAGTTCAATATATCAGGTAAGTATCAAGTACACTGGAAATCCAAGGGGTCCTAATTTCACCTTAAATAGTGGCCAGAGTGCCACCATTAATTCACTATGTCAGGTAAGTGATAAATATACTGGAAATCAAGCTCCTCGGACTCTACCATAAGTAGTAGCTAAACGCGTATAGTTTGCGTAAGATTCTAACTATGGCGACATGACCTGTTTCCAGAAACATAAACCTATTACACTGCGAGATAGTATAAAGCCGTTGGGCAACACTTGTGTCACATAAAGTTAGTTACTGATAAGCCATTAGTGCCACCTATTCGCCACAATTCATGGGGCACGCTAGTGTTGTAAAGTGTACTAACATCAGACCCTCATAGTACCCAAAGTTTGGCAGATCTCACTAAATAGCAGATTACATCAAACTCTGCCTTGCTAGTTACCCTGACTTAGTCATACAGGGAAAAAAGAGCAATACGGTACTTCGCATTCGCAGCCCCGATTATCCCCTTGGAAGTAACGTCTTGATGTCAAGGAGGGCAACTTAGCGATCTGGATGTTCGGCAATCGTTAAGCAATTAAACGGGCTAAGCCCACTGTGAAACACTTCGTTAAGCCCGCAAGACACCGACCACGCAATCAACACCCAGAACTGTCACTTTTCATTGTTTGACTACCATTACTTTGAGACTTACATGTGGTATATTTATCGCTGTTCGACTTCCCCCGCTACCCTGGTCGTACAGGGGGTGAGTATTTTAATATAGCACTCCCGGTGCTTAGGCTACGGGCTCACGCGGAGCTCGAACAGAACCCTTCCAAGTAGCATGGAGCTCTGGTAGCTCTCAGCCGTACGGAGCTCAGGCAGCTCCCGATCGTTCAAATTTGCACGGAGCTCAGGCAGCCCCAACTGTCCGAAAGCACCCGGAGCTCAGGCAGCTCCCAGCCGTTTTAGAATTACACGGAGCTCTAACAGCTCCCAGCCGTTCAAAGATACGTGGAGCTCAGGCAGCTCCCAGCCGTTAACAATAACACGGAGCTCAAACAATCCCGATCCGTCCGAAATTACCCGGAGCTCAGGCAGCTCCCAATACACCCTTAATTGGTGCTTCCGTGCCTGCACCTCAATATTCGTAACTCGATATCAGGATCGCATTGAAGTAACTAACACTGTGTTCTACATTAACACAGACACGAACAGCTAATCTATATTGTTAGTTAAGGAAATAGTATTCCTGTGCCTACTACTTAAACAGTTTACCTCGGCACAGGAATTGTTAACAGAACGAAACCCAATCAGTCCCGTATCACATCACACAAAGAGTACAAAAAATCGTCCCCATTATTAAGGTCAGTAAGATCCTTGTGCCTACTACTCAATATTTGTTACCTCGGCACTAGGATCATAGGTATAGAGTATAAACGCCGACGCGCGTTTCGCTTAAAAGCTTTATCAAGGCACCCTCCAGATTTGCCTTGATAAAGCTTTTAAGCGAAAAAAAGTTTGCACTGTTACAAAGTTATGGCTAATTATTGAAGCAGCCTCCCATCCCCCACCCTCCAGAATATCTGGCTCCCAGGCCCGGATTTGTGGAAAGGCCACAAAGGCCCAGGCCTAGGGCAGCACAAATTTGGGGGCGGCATGCCGCCCCACCGCACCAAAATGTCAAACTTTTTCTTGTATATGGAGCAGTGGGGACCTCTACACTCGCATACGGAGCAGTGGGGGAAAGGCCCGCGCATGCACGATCGCGAGGGGGGGTGCGCGCCGATCACGCGTTCGCGCATGCGGGGGGGGGGGCGAGGGACAGAGGGCGGCCTTCGGGGCGCCCGACTAACAAATCTGCCGCTGCTGGCTCCCTGGTCTGCATTAGTGAAATTTGTGAGTGACAGAAAGCTGATTTGCTGTGCTATGTTATGAGGCCACACCACTCAACAGCATATATGTGCAAAGGGAAAGTAAAGAAATCGAGCCAGGCTGGGCTGGGTGTTGATGAAGCTGCATTTATACATATAGTAAAGCAGCTCATTGTTTATATCCACATATACACAGCACTTTAGGCTCTTTTGCATTTGGATTTTGTTCTGCTCACCAGCAGACAGCTACCAGTCACCCTTCTGCAATTTACTCATACAGATACAAATCTTACTTAGACAGATACAGGTGTAACAAAAGAGTGTATAAAAGAGACTTCCTCCATACCAACGACAGTACCACATCAATTGCAGCAATATTACCCAGGCAGCTGTGTGTGTACAGGCACTTAGATTCCTCTATGTTGGATTCACACTCACCACTCTGTCTCTGTCGGGGCTCTTCTGTAGACTGACCAGCCAGGCTTTTAGGCTTCTTGATTAGCCAGCTGAGTCCTTATCAGGCCCACCTGGTCAGTCTGTAGCACTTACTCTATATAATAAATATAGATAAATTGAGGGCACTCACTTCACAGTCAAAAAAACAACAATATAGGTGTTTGGTGCAAAAAAAAATTATACCCCCGTATAGGGTGCCTAAGACAATAATTTCAAATAGAGTAAGGGTTGCACACAGAAAACACAAGCACAGTGGTAGTATTAAAAAAGTAGTAATCCTTTATATAATATACAGAGGATTTAACAACAATCAATTTTAATTACAAAATTACATAAAATAACACATAAAATTGTAAAATAATACATGCCACAAAAATGTGCATAGGCAAAAAGAGACACACAGGTTAGCGGATCCACTTGCCAAAGATGAGAAATTACCCCAACGTTTCGGCAAAGAGCTCATGCTCCCCCTTGAGAAAGGTCTCAAGGGGAATCCTGATGCATAAGTTCATGTGGAAGATATAAATACCCTCTCTCATTAAACGGCAATTTTTCTCTCACAGTGAACACCTGGCTTACTTCCGGGTACGTGACGTCACGTATGCCAGTCACTTCCGCAGGAACACTTTCCCGCAGAGTAACGCGGCCTTTTTGCGTAATTTAGTGCGCACACATAGGCGCACAATTTCACTCATGCACATATAGGCGTAATATTTTGCGCACATAGCAGGTACTATTGGCATATTAACCAAACTCATATCATAGCAACCGGTCACAGCAACCAACAAGTTGCCCTTATTCAAGAAAAACATCTTTACGCATATTAGCAGTTTACCTATTAAGCCATGCTTATTTATTAATTTTATGTGTAATATTTAGTTCCCAGAATATGCACTTTCACTTTTACCCCTGTTCTTATTTTTAAAGGACAAGGAAAGTCAAAATCTATTAAGCACAATATTAAATAGTACTACTATTGCTGTGTAAAAACGCTATACTTGCCTAATAAAAGATTTACAGAGTTACACTTACTACCTACTAGTTTCAGTGACCAGTGCCGCCATCTTTAGTAGGGATGCCCACTTCCTTTCTCTCACTACTCTCTACTGCACATGCTCCAACACCACCCGACTCCCCCCCCCCCCCCCCTCCGCCTGCAAGTGAACACACACAGCAAATAAGTGCACAGGCACCCGACCACAATCCCCATGTTGTGCCCATCCCCATGCCCCCTAGAGAATTGATCCCAGTGGAATACAGGGATCCGTGTTACCTGGGTGCTGGGTCCCATGTGATGAGTCACAGCAGGTTTGGCTTATTAGGAACAAGGTGACTAAGTTCCACATGGAAGCAGCTCCCGGCAGCTCTCTAACACCACCTGACTCCTCCACCACCACCCACCAAGCCCCCTACCGCCCCTCCGCCTGCCTGCCACACATCAGAGAAGCACCCGACCCCCCCTCCGCCTGCCTGCCTGCCACACATCAGAGAAGCACCCGACCCCCGCTTCGCCTGCCTGCCTGCCAGCCAGCCACACAGCAAAGAAGCACCTGTCGCCTGCACCCCCCCCCCCCCGATCCGCTCTGCTGCCTACAGTCCAAGTCGCCAAGTCTTGCAGGAGCGATGCATTATGGGAATCTTCTTTACCCAGCTCAGCGTTTTTTCATCCTGTTTGTCTTCTGATCTTCTGAACAGGTGAAATATGGGGAGACTTAAGGGCACTATTGAGACAACTGAAGGTATGCCTGCATTTTGAGATTAACTCTTTACTAGCCTTTCCTTCTCCTTTAAGGATTTTATGCCCCTCACTAAGTAAATGATGTGCCATCATAATGCTATATTTTAAATATGTACGGTTTATTTTTATAAATATCCCTCTTTTTGCGCTATGAGATTAATGATGTTTTTCTTGAATAAGGGTAACTTGTTGGTTGCTATGATACGCGTTTGGTTAACATGCTAATAGTACCTGCTATGTGCATGAAATAATCCGCCTATATGCACTTGCGTGAAATTGCGCGCCTGTGTGCGCTAAATTACACAAAAAGGCCGCGTTACTCTGTGGGAAAGTGTTCCTGCGGAAGTGACGTTGCCATACATGATGTTGCGTACCCGGAAGTAAGACAGGTGTTCACTGTCAGAGAAAAATTGCTGTTTAATTAGAAAGGGTATTTATATCTTCCACATTAACTTATGCATCAGGATTCCCCCTCAGAAAGGCTCTTTGCCGAAATGTTGGGGTAATTATCATCTTTGGCAAGTGGATCAGCTAACCTGTGTGTATCTTTTAGCATATGCACATTTTTGTGGTATGTATTATTTTACAATTTTGTGTGTTGTTTTCTGTAATTTTGTAATTAAAATTGATCGTTGTTAAACCCTCTGTATATTATATAAAGGATTACTACTTTTTTAAGTAGGTGGGTGTTGAACTTTAGATGTCAGTCAAGAATGGTTGGACCACAACCATTCCTCTGCTCAGAATACAATCTGCCAGTCAGAACTGAGCTAAGTTAAGCAGATTCCAATTCATGATAGTCCCCCTTTAAAATTACACATTTTAAATTAGCACACAACCCTCAACATATTACCAGAGTCTCTTAAAAGCAAGTTTCCATAGCTGACCAGTCACTTAAATGGGTGTAAGTTTCTTTAACCCTTTAAGTGCCAGCCGAATTCGTCATTTCAGTTCCCCCCAGTGCCAGACGTTTTGTAAACATTCTGTGCTCTCTCAATGTAGGGGCTTTTACTGGGGGCAGGGTTAAGTTTAGGTAGGCAAACTATATATTGTTTTTTTCAGGAGAACCTGAGCTTTCCAAATCTACCTGAGTTTTTGTGTATTTCCACTTCTGGAACAAGATTTAGAGCTTGAAATACAAAAAAAAAAAAAAAAAATGCTATTTTTCATGATATAAGGATTTATACCAGAAACACGTTTTATTTTATGGAAATTAATTCAACTGATTTGGAAAGCCTCATGTCTCCCGAACGTGCCAATACCTGATATGTATAGTTTTATTGAGATTTCTGACTTCTATAGATCAAAAACTCCTAGCAGTAAATTACTAAATTTTCAAAGCATTACAGCAGAATACGGCATACTTTACATTCCAAAGCCAAAAATCCTGGAATATTAGGTTTACCCCAGGAAACCATACATTTTTGAAAACTACACATTCTGACGAATCCGAAATGGGTAACTATGTCTTCCAACTCCTAAGTACCAAACGGCAATGCTTTACTGAATTTAGCATTTTCTATAAAAAATTATGAAAATTCTAAAAAATCACCTCAAATCTTCCATTTTCAAGCACCTTATCTCCCACATAACATTAGGTACAAAGAAAACACACCCTAAATATGAAAGCCAGGGGTCCACTGAACAGTTTGATGCCCATTGTGCATAGGATCACCGATGTATCTGGAATTTAGAGACCCCAAAAGGAAGTTAGTACATACAAATTGCCCAGGAGATCTCTTTAGCTACTGAAAATTCAACACATTTACTGCATTTTCTGTGGGGTAAAAACACAAAAAAATACATTGACCCCCCCAAAACCATATATTTTTGGAAAGTACACATTCGGACGAATTCAAAATTGGTACCCATGTCTTTCTACTCCAAACTACAGAGTCGCAGTGCTTTCCCAAAATTGCTAGTTTTGGTGAAATACCTGAAAAACACATCAAATCTTCCACTTTCAAGCACCTTATCTCCCACATAACATTAGGTACCAAGAAAACACACCCTAAATATGAAAGCCAAGGGTCCGCTGAACAGTTTGATGCCCATTGTGCATAGGATCAGCACTGTATCTGGCATTTAGAGACCCCATAAGGAAGTTAGTGCATAGAGATTGCCCCAGAGGTCTCTTTAGCTACTGAAAATTCAACACGTTTACTGCATTTTCTGTGGGGTAAAAACACAAAAAAATACATTGACCCCCCAAAACCATATATTTTTGGAAAGTACACATTCGGGCGAATTCAAAATTGGTACCCATGTCTTTCTACTCCAAACTACAGAGTCGCAGTGCTTTCCCAAAATTGCTAGTTTTGGTGAAATACCTGAAAAACACATCAAATCTTCCACTTTCAAGCACCTTATCTCCCACATAACATTAGGTACCAAAAGAACACACCCTAAATATGAAAGCCAAGGGTCCGCTGAACAGTTTGATGCCCATTGTGCATAGGATCACCAATGTATCTGGCATTTAGAGACCCCATAAGGAAGTTAGTGCATACAAATTGCCCTGGAGATCTCTTTAGCTACTGAAAATTCAACACATTTACTGCATTTTCTGTGGGGTAAAAACCCAAAAAAATACATTGACACCCCCCAAAACCATATATTTTTGGAAAGTACACATTCGGGCGAATTCAAAATTGGTACCCATGTCTTTCTACTCCAAACTACAGAGTCGCAGTGCTTTCCCAAAATTGCTAGTTTTGGTGAAATACCTGAAAATCACATCAAATCTTCCACTTTCAAGCACCATATCTCCCACATAACATTAGGTACCAAGAAAACACACCCTAAATATGAAAACCAAGGGTCCGCTGAACACTTTGATGCCCATTGTGCATAGGATCACCGATGTATCTGGCATTTAGAGACCCCAAAAGGAAGTTAGTGCATACAAAGTGTATACACTGCAATATAAGCTACCGGCATGTGCATTATGCGGCATAAGACCCCCTAACAGTAAGGAGACCCTAGAAAACTATACATTTTCCGAAAGTACACAATCTGACAAAACAAAAATGGGTAAATACATCTTTCTACTGCAAACTACCAAACTACAAAGCTATGCTAAACAGAAAGATTTTTTTGACATTTCTGAAAATTGTCACAAAGCTTGCATTTTACCCCATTATGTACCCCCACATTTTGTACCGTATCAACATAAAACATTTTAAATATGAACGCCAGGGGTCTACTGAACAGTTTGATGCCCTATATGCATAGATTTACCAAACTATGTGGGGTACAGGGGCACCCAAGTAAAAATAGTGCATATGAATTTTCACATAAGATGCTTCGGCTCATGCAGTTTTTGCACCCGGTATGTGTATTATGTGCCATACGACCCACTAACACTACGGAGACCCTAGAAAACCATACATTTTCAGAAAGTACACATTCTGAAATAACAAAAATGGGTAAATACATCCGCTGAACAGTTTGATGCCCATTGTGCATAGGATCACCGATGTATCTGGCATTTAGAGACCCCAAAAGGAAGTTAGTGCATACAAAGTGTATACACTGCAATATAAGCTACCGGCATGTGCATTATGCGGCATAAGACCCCCTAACAGTAAGGAGACCCTAGAAAACCATATATTTTCCGAAAGTACACATTCTGACAAAACAAAAATGGGTAAATAAAACTTTCTACTACAAACTACCAAACTACAAAGCTATGCTAAACAGAACGGTTTTTGTGACATTTCTGAAAATCAAGCGAACAAGAACTATGCATAACTGAAAATGCTATAAAATGGCTAAACATGCAGTAAAATACCCCAAAATCCACCAAAATCACAGAAAATGTAGTAGAAACACCAAAATAATACACAAAAGATATTGCGCAGTGCGGTTAGCGAATACACTATCCGCAATGGCAATAAAACATTTTTTTCAGGCAGGAATAAAAACGATGCGATTAGAAAAAAAAAAAAAATTACAAAATTACATAAGTGTGTAAGTGTGTGTGTACATTAGGTAAAATGTGTTTTGTGTGCATGTATGCAAGTAAGTGTGTGTAAGTGTAAGTGTTGTGAATGTTTGAAATCTCCCAACTCCCCTAAAATGTATGTGTTTGTGTGTAAATGTGAGTATAAGTGTGTATTAGTGTATTATTAGTGTATTATGTGTGTGTATGTGTGTTTTTGTGTGTTTTTGCCACTTACCTGTGTAGGAGATCGTGGATCTGCAGGGAGACACACAGGCAGCAGTCGGCAGTGAGTATGAGCAGCAGGAAGCAGGGGGGCCAGCAGGGGGGGGAGCAGAGAAAGGCAGAAGGTGATCGTGAAATCCAGGCATGGCCCCAGGGGCCACTCGTTCCCCACCTCTGACTATTGTCTGGAGGCTGGGGAACGAGCGGGGAGCGAAGGAGCGGCTTGAAAAGCCACTTCTCCGCTCCAAAACCCGGAAGTGCCCCAGGACGTAGAATCTACGTTCTGTGGCACTTAGGTCCTTTAGTACCCAGGACGTAGATTCTACGTCCTGTGGCACTAAAAAGGTTAAATCCCTACCCATGTCAAAAACACCATATGTGGGTAGAGCAAAATGGATTAGCTTTGGCTACCCTTACAATATCAGGCCAGATATCAGTCGGCCAGGCCGCTCGGTTGTGCCCATACACGGGCCGATTAGCTGCCGAATCGGTCCAAGGGCAGTTTTCGTGCCTTCTGTCATGCGCATGCAGCAGCATGCCTTCTATTGTGTGCATACAGAAACACGCCTTCTCTTAGTGATACACAGCACTGCCACAGCACGCATCGGATCAGTGTCCACACGACTACCACGCTGTTCCTGTTACAGCACCCACTCTTAAAGGCTCCAGACTACACAGGAGTCTACACAGACCAACAACTGTGACGTGCAGTTAGTCTGTATACCAGGAGAATGGCATAGTTCCACTCTCCACAGACCTTAATCTACTTCCTGAGGCCCTGGATACAAGTTACACTTACCTAAAATGTCTGCACCAGATGATGAATTATTATCCTTAATTGAGGAGATAGATCTCCCTGACAGACCACGTAAAATTAAAGCAAGGGTAAAAAGGCAGGTTAAAACTGCTTCTAAACCCAGGGACCATTCTCCCTTAGAGCATAGAGAGGGTAAATATAAACCTGCACAAATGACTACCACAGCTATGGTTCACGCTACTCAGGATGCTCAGTCCCAGTTACAGAATCCATCTACAGACACAAATGATACAACACCATTTATAGAACAAAATCCTTTAGCAACATCTGACCTTTCACAGCTCAAGTCATGGATTCAGTCCACAGTTCATTCATCTGTCCAACAGGCTTTATCTGCTCCGTCACTACCACAGACCAGTAAGAGGAAGCGTAAATGCTCAACCTCCCCTGTAACAAAGGGTAAACATTGTGGGACTGACACCATTTTACACTTCACCATTGAAAGTAAATAGGTGTAATTTGATTGGCTGTTGGTTGCTTCGCCCACTTTTTTCTAACTTTGAACGGCAAATGCCCAGTGACAAATTTTGGAAAGTTTAACAACCCTGGCATTCATACTTAAATAATTGCATCAGTTTAAATATAAACCAATGTAATTTAATGGGTGGAAATGTGATTGGTTGTTGGTGGCTCTGCCCACTTTTTTTTAACCCTGAATACTTAGTCTGCCATTGACTAATTGTGCAAAGTTTTGGAAACCCTAACATAAATAGTGTGAGAAAGGCAGCATTTCACTCTTTAACCCTTTCACTGCCAGCCGTTTTGAACAAAGTGGAACTTCTACTGCCAGACAGTTTTTGAACATTTTGCACTGTTTCACTTTAGGGGCTTTTCTTCAGGGGGACTTTTAGTTTACCCAGGAAAACTATATATCGTTTTTTTCAGGACAACCTAAGCTTTCAAAATATGGTGGAATTTTTGTGTAATTCCAATTCTGTTCCCAGATATAGGCTTCTAAATGTATAAAAAATGAAAAAAAATATTTTCCATAATATAAACACATACACCAGAAACAAAAAATATTTTATGCATGAAAATACAACTGATTTGAAGTCCCATGTCTCCTGAACGTGCCAATACCAAATATATATAGTTTTATGGAGATTTTTCACTTGTATAGGTCAAAAACTCCCAGCAGTACACTACCAAATTTCCAAAGCACTGCTCCAGAAAGCTGCATACTTTAGATTTCAAGGTCAAAAATTCAGTTTGCAGAAGGTTTATCCCAGAAAATGATACATTTTTAGAAAGAACAGATTCTGAGAATCCAGGATAGGTAGAACTCCCTCTCTACTCCGAACTACCAAGTAGCAATGCTTTCCTAAAGTTATTGGTTTTTATCAAAATTTGTGAAATTTATTAAACATCGCTTCAAAGCTTCTTGTCTATAGTATCTTATCTCCTACAGGTCATAAAGTAACCAGATAAAACACCCTAAATATGAACGCCAGGGGTCCACTGAACAGTTTGATGCCCAATATGTATAGGTTTACCTAAGTATGTGGCATGTAGGGGCCCCAATGTGAACATACCCCCATATGATCTATCATTTCTGCCATTTCTGCTTCTGCAAAATCAACACATTTACATCATTTTGTGTGGGATAACACGCTCACAACAGAAAGCCATATATTTTTGGAAAGTACACATTCCCCCGAATCTAAAATGGGTACCCATATCTTTCTACTCCAAAGTACCAAGCCACACAGCTTTTCTAAAGTTAGCAATTTTGATGACAATTCCAAAAATCTCCCCTCAAAGCTTCCACTTTGCAGCATCTTACCTCCCACATAGCATTAGGTACCAAGATAGTCGCCAAGATAGACACCAGGGGTCCACTGAACAGTTTGATGCCCAATATGTATAGGTTTACCTAAGTATGTGGCATGTAGCGGCCCCAATGTAAACATACCCCATGTGATCTGCCATTTCTGTCATTTCAGCTTCTGCAAAATCAACACATTTACATCATTTATGTGGGATAATGCTACAAAAAAGTACATTCACCGCAGAAAGCCATATATTTTTGGAAAGTACACATTCCCCCGAATCTAAAATGGGTACCTGTGTCTTTCTACTCCAAAGTACCAAGTCGCAAAGCTTTCCTAAAGTTGGCAATTTTGATAATATTTCCAAAAATCCTCTCAAAGCTTTCAGTTTGCAGCATCGTATCTCCCATGTATCATTAGATACCAAGATAAAACACCCTGAATTTGAACGCCAGGGGTCCACTGAACAGTTTGATGCCCAGTATGTTTAGGTTTACCTAAGTATGTGACATGTATGGGCCCCAATGTAACCATACCCCATATGATCTATCATTTCTGTCATTGCAGCTTCTGCAAAATCAACACATTTACATAATTTTATGTTGGATAAAGTTAGTAAAAAGTACGCTCACCCCAGAAAGTCATATATTTTTGGAAAGTACACATTCCCTGAAATCTAAAATGGGTATCCATGTCTTTCTACTCCAAAGTACCAAGCCGCAAAGGTTTCCTAAGTTTGCCGATTTTTATGACATTTCCAAAACTCACCTCAAAACTTCCAATAATGCAGCATCTTATTTTCTATAGGTCATTAGGTACCAAGATAAAACACCCTAAATATGAACCCCAGAGGTCTACTGAACAGTTTGATACCCACTGTACATAGGTTTATGAAAGCACGTGGCACTTAGAGACCCCAAAATATACCTTGTGCACACTAATTTCATGGCTTACCTTTACCTAATTCATAACCACATGGCAGTTTTATGTGGGATAGAAACCATATATTTTTGGAAAGTACACATTCTGACAAATCCAACATGGGTAAAGAGTCCTTTCTACACCAAAGTACCAATCTGAAAAGCTTTCCTAAAGCTAGTGGTTTCTATGACATTTCAGAAAATCGCCTAAAAATGTTGCAATTTGCCGCATTTATCTCACACAATTTCTTGCATACAAAGGAAAATCACCCCAAATAGGAACACCAGAGGCCTACTGAACAGTTTGATGCCCTATATGCATAGATTTACCAAACTATGCGGAGTACAGGGGCACCCAAATAAAAATAGTGCATATGAATTTTCACATATGATGCTCCGGCTCGTGCAGTTTTTGCACCAGGTAATGTGTATTATGTGCCATAAGACCCACTAACACTACGGAGACCCTAGAAAACCATACATTTTCAGAAAGTACACATTCTGAAATAACAAAAATGGGTAAATACATCTTTCTACTGCAAACTACAAATCTATGCTAAACAGAACAGTTTTTATAAAATTTCTGGAAATCGTCACAAAGCTTGCATTTTGCCCCATTATGTAGCCCACATTTCATAACGTACCAACATAAAACACCCTAAATATGAATGCCAGGGGTCTACTGAACAGTTTGAGATTTACCAAACTATGTGGGGTACAGAGGAAGCCAAATTGAAATACAGCAGACAAAATGTCCATGTGCAAAGACAAGTAACAAAGAACAATGTGAAATGCAGTAAAATTGCCAAAATCCCCCCAAAAAACCTAAAATCAATGTTTTTTTTTTTTTCCTAGTGATATCTGCAGTGAGAATCACAGTTTGAGTATTCTGGCTTGGGCAAATTAGTTTTACAGACAAAGTCAAGCGAACAACAACTATGTATAACTGAAAATGCAATAAAATGGCTAAAAATGCAAAAAATGACTAAAAATGCACCAAAACCACAGAAAATGTAATAAAAACACACAAATAATACACAAAAGGTATTGCGCAGTGCTGTTAGCAAATACGCTATCCGCAATGGCAATAAAACATTTTTTTCAGGCAAGAAAAAAGACGATGCGATAAAAAAAAAAATTACAAAATTGCATGTGTGTGTGAGTGTGTACACATGGCAAAATGTGGCAAAATGTGTTTTTAGTGCATGTGTGTGTGAGTTCTGCAAGTGCTGTGAATGTGTGAAACCCCCCAAAATGTATGTGTGTGTGTATAAGTGTAAGAATAAGTGTGTATTAGTGTAATAAGTGTCACTAACCTGGGCACAAACAGCTGCAGATCACAGGAGGAGACAGGAGATCGCAGGGACAGCAGCAGCAGCAGTCGGCTTCAGTGTCTGGGCGGCACAGGAAGTGGGGGGAGCAGAGGGTGGAACACAGGAAGGGAGAGGGAAAGCAGAAGAAAACGGACAGGTAGGAAGTACATGCTGTCTTTTCCCATGGGGCCCCTGGGCGATCGCGCCCCAGGGGCCACTATTTACCCCCCTCTGCTCGTTCCCAAGGGGGTTCTTTACCCTGCGCTCGCTCTCTGCACTCGGATTAAGCAGGGAGCACAAGGTAAAGAAAACGTAGCTTCTACGTGCTCGGCATTTAACATCTTTTTATGCCAGCACGTAGAAGCTACGTGCTTGGCAGAGAAAGGGATAAAACCTAAAAATGCAGTCCCCTAGTGACCCTGGTGTTAATACTGTGAGAATGGCAGCAGGTTGAATTTACCCATTGAAAATCAATAGGTAAAATCTGATTGCCTGTTGGTGGCTCCGCTCTATTTTCAAAACTAAAACTACAGTCCCCTGGTGACCAACTGTGAAAAGTTTGGGGACCCTGGTGTTATTAATGTGAGAATGGCAGCAGCTTGAATTTCCAAGTCAATGGGTAAAATCTCATTTTGCTTGTGCTTTTCTAAGGGATATTCAAGCTTCTGCCACTCTTACAGCTTTGAAGCTACACTCCCTAAACTTGAAAAACATAATAATGGGGTCACCCCAAATGAAACAGCGACATTTGTTGGATGTGGGACGGGCCAACAACAGCCAATCAAATTTCACCCATTGACTTTTATGGGGAGATTTAAACTGCTGCCAATCTTACAGCTTTCAGGCTACACTCCACAAATGGAATCATGTAGTCATCGGGTCAGCCTGAATGAAAATATGATGATTGTTGGATGCCCAAAAGTCGGCGGGGCTGTGAACAGCTAATCAGATTTTACCTATTGACTTGGAGGAAATTCAACCTGATGCCATTCTCACAGTAATAACACTGAGGTTCCCATACTTTGCTTTGAGTAAGGCACCAGGTAACTGCGGTTCAAGGTTAAAAAAAAAAGTGGGTGGAGGCACCAACAGCCAATCAGATTTTACCTATTGACTTTCAATGGGAAAATTCAGCCTGCTGCCATTCTCACCGTATTAACCCCAGGGTCCCCAGTTGGTCACTGGGTGACTACATACTCAAGGTTAGAAAAAGTGGGCAGGGCCACCAAAAGCCAATCACATTTCTTTCATTGTTTTTCAGTGGGGAAATTTTAACTGCTGCCATTCTCACATGTTTAATGTCAGGGTCCCCAAACTGTTTGTCACTGGGTAACTATGTTCCGAGTTTAGAAAAGTTGGAGGGGCCAACAACCGCCAATCAGATTTCACCTATAGACTTTATATGTTTAAATATAAACTGCCATTTTTTAAATATTAATACTAAGGTCCTCAAACTTTGCAGAGCTAGTCACCAGGTAACTGCGGTTCAGAGTTAGAAAAAGTGGGTGGAGCCACCAACAGCCAATCAGATTCAACCTGCTGCAGTTCTTACAGTACTAACACCAGGGTCACTAGGGGACTGTATTTTTAGGTTTTAAAAAGTTGGTGGAGCCAACAGCCAATCAGACTTCATATATTTAATTTTTTTGGTTTAAATTTAAAATGCTGCCTTTCTCACACTATTTATTTCAGGGTTCCCAAACTTTGCATAGTCAGTCACTGGCTGACTACATATTCAGAGTTAGAACAAATGGGTGGAGCCACCAAAACCAATCCATTTTCCACCCATTCAATTTCATTGGTTTATATTTAAACTGATGCCATTATTTAAGTATTAATTCCAGGGTTGTTAAACTTTCCAAAGTTAGTCACTGGGTATTTGCCTTTCAAAGTTACAAAAAAGTGGACGGAGCCACCAAAAGCCAAATCACATTTACTTTCAATGGTGAAGTGTAAAATGCTGTCAGTATCACAATTTTTATGCCTTAGTCTCCAAACTTTGCGGGGTTGGTCACTGGGGGACTGACGTTCCAGGTTTGAAAAAGTGGGTGGAGCCACCAACCACTTTTCAGATGTAACTCGTTGACTTTCAGTGGGGAAATTTAAATTGCTGCCATTCAGACACTATTAAAACCACTTTGCACAGTGGTTTTTACTATATAACTGTGGTCCAAGGTTAGAAGAAGTGGGCGGAGCCAGCAACAGATCAGAATTCATTTAGTGACTTCACGTTTTTCAACCCAACATGAAGTTTGTTCTCAAACTTCCCATTTATAGTTTGAACTTGTTTTTTCCATTTCAGGTTGTCTTTGTTCTGTTGCCAAACTGCTGGTTGCAGTCATGTTTTTGACACCTTGGAGTCTTATGAGCATCATTATAATACCATGCACAGGAATGTGTGTACTACTTGCAAACATTTCTTCCCAACTGCTAGACTTCTTGACATTCACATCTTCGAGTGTCATAATTCTATATTTGAAATCATGGCCGGAAAGGGCAACATGGTAAGTACAAAAAGTTACCTCTATACATTGTGATACTTTCTGCAGTTCGTTTTGTTTTTGTGGTTTGTTTTATTACACCAAAAAGCTATCCTAGCTTGGAAGCCAAACACTCCCCGTGGCATTCTGGAGGAAACAAATTTATAAAACTCTTCGAAAACAAAAGCTGGTATACCTGGAGAAAATTGAAGCCATTTTCCAACCCTGGCTGAACCAGCAGGGACAGGATTAGACACTACATATGAATATGCTACTTGCTTGTATCTCTCTCCTTCCTCCCCCCCCCCCCAAGCTCCCTCCTTTCTCTTTTTGCCCCTCATCTATCTCTCTTCCCCACTTCCTCCAATTGTTGTATGTAGAGTTTGTTTTTGGGAAAAATGTAAATAAAAACTTAAAGGAGAAGGAAAGTTATTTTGATATTTTACTGCCAATCGATTAGCCACTTTAGTGGTGAAAGCTAGAATGCTATATTTATTCAGCAGAAAGCTTTACCATACCTGAGTAAACAGCCCTAGAAGCTCACTCTTTTTGTTTTAGATAGCAGCTACCATTTTAGCTTGGTCTCAATAGCTTCTGTGTTGCAACTAGGGGCTGGTAGCTCAGATCACACATTCTGATGGGAGGGGAAGTGAATTCTTATGGGATGGGGGAGCAGAAGAAGGGAGAGAGAAGAGAGCTGTGCAGACTCTGGCCCCAGGATTGAGAGAATGAAGGATTTTTCTGAGAGGAGGTCAGAAACCAAAAATGTTTACACAAAGGAAGACAAGAAATGCTGCGTTTCTTCTGATAGAGGACTTTTCTGTGAGTGCTTATGACTGTATTTACTTAGACCTTTCTGATGAAGCTTACTTAGTTTTTACCTTTCCTTCTTAGAGAGATTGGTGCAGGGGTTTTGGGCTTATTTTTTAATTTGCAATGGCTACAGGCTCTTTCCCTGGGATGGGCTACACTATAATGATGAAGGTGCAGCTGCTTTGGGGGGGGGGAATGACTAGAAGATTGAAGGAGGTTATAGGGTATTGGTACCGGTATTAAATGTATGTTCACAATTCAAAAAGGCTGGCTGGCAAAATGGGAGATCTTGGGGTTATTGGCACTGGAGTTAAAATATGATGTAAGCGGCATTGCTATAACATGGCTAATTTAGTCACATGACTAGTAAGTACATAGAAAAGTCTGTATTTGTGTGGGAGAGACAGGGGAAATAGAAAATAAGGAGGGCTGTGTCTGTTTGTTCAGTAGTATTTAAAACCTGTTATAAAGGAGGAATTAATGGTAGAAAATGAAGGGGCTGAAGTTTTATGGTTATGGCTTTATGGATAAAACATTTCTTATGGATTGTAAAGTGTCAGGCAGGGGGCTATGCTGTACTGTTCAAGATAGTGAAGGGGAAGTGGCTTGTCTTCTGATGTAAACTGAAAAGGCTGCTGGTTCAGGGCAAGTCTTGATAATTGGGGATTTTATGTACCCAGATACTGACTGGAGCAACAGTACTGGTAGGACAGTTAATAGCAACAAGTTTATAAACTTGTTACATGACAATTTTTTGTTGCATATTGTCAAGGACCCAAACAAAAGCGATGCTATACTGGATCTAATTATATTGAACAACCCAGAGCAAATAGTCACATACATAGTTACATAGGGTTGAAAAAAGACCATCAAGTTCACCCCTTCCAAGTAAACCCAGCACACACAACCTATACTTACCAATGTATACACTCACATACATAAACTATATATACAACCATTAATACTAACTGTAGATATTAGTATCACAATAGCCTTGGATACTATGCTTGTTCGAGAAACAGAATCTGCCATTACAACATCACTAGGAAGGGCATTCCACAACCTCACTGCCCTCACCTTGAAAAACCACCTACGCTGCTTCAAATGGAAGCTCCGTTCCTCTAATCTAAAGGGGTGACCTCTGGTGCGTTGATTGTTTTTATGGGAAAAAAGAACATCCCCCAACTGCCTATAATCCCCTCTAATGTACTTGTACAGAGTAATCATGTCCCCTCGCAAACGCTTCTTTTCCAGAGAAAACAACCCCAACCTCGACAGTCTAACCTCATAGCTTAAATCTTCCATGACTTTTACCAGTTTAGTTTCACGTGTCTGCAGTCTCTCCAGCTCATTAATATCATTTTTAAGGACTGGAGCCAAAAACTGCACTGCATACTCAAGGTGAGGCCTTACCAGAGAGGCAAAATTATGCCCTTTTTTTATACAAGACAGCACTTTATTTTCTTTAGTAGCCACAGAATGACATTGCCAGGAACTAGACAACTTGTTATCTACAAAAACCCCCAGATCCTTCTCCATTATGATACCCCCAACAAACTACCATTCAGTAGATAGTTTGTGTCTAATCTCTACCAAAGTGCATAACTTTGCACCTGTCCACATTGAACCTTATTTTCCAGTTTGCTGCCCAGTTTTCCAATTTTGTCAAATCGCTCTGCAAAGTGGCAGCATCTTGCATGGAACTTGTAGTTTTGCACAATTTATAGTCATCAGCAAAAATAGAAACTGTACTCTCTATGCCTACCTCCAGGTCGTTAATAAACAAGTTAAAAAGCAAAGTACCAAAGACTGACCCCTGGGGTACTCCATTAACAACACTGGCCCAATTAGAAAATGTTCCATTTACCACCACTCTTTGTAATCTATCCTTCAGCCAGTTCTCTATCCAATTACAAATATTATACTCTAGGCCAATATTCCTCAATTTGATCATTAACCTTCTGTGAGGTTCTGTATCAAACGATTTTGCGGATTCCAAGTAGATGACATCAACTGCCATTCCAGCATCGAGATTCCTGCTCACCTCCTCATAAAAGATGACTAAATTAGTCTGGCAAGATCTGTTACGCATAAAATCATGCTGGCACAAACTTATAGTTTTGTGAACTGCAATGTATTCAAGTACCCTATCCCTTATTACCCATTCCAAAAGCTTTCCTACTACTGATGTCCGACTAACAGGCCTATAGTTTTCAGGCTGAGAACGAGATCCCTTTGTAAATAACGGCACCAGATTAGCAATCCGCCAGTCTCTCGGCACCATGCCAGACCAAAATAATCCTGAAAAGTTTAGTGAAGAGGCTTGGCAATCACAGCACTAAGCTCGTTTAATACACTGGGACGAATCCCATCCAGTCATGACCTTTGTTTACCTTTACATGTTCAAGTCTCTTTTGAACTTCTTCCCGAGTGACCCATGCGTCCGTAGGTATATTACTAGAACTGGGCGTATTAAAATGGAAGCCTTCATTAGCTGGCTCCTCAGATATATAGACAGATGAAAAATAAGAGTTCAAAATTTCTGCTTTATCCCTGTTCTCATCAACCAACTGACCCCCCCCCATGATAATAAGGTTCCCACCCCTTCTTCGTTTTTTTACTATTCACATAATTAAATAATAATTTTGGATTCTTTTTACTCCTAGCTACAATATCCCTTTCCATCTCTTTTTTAGCTTGCCTGATAGCTTTTTTGCATGCTTTATTTGCCTCCTTGTAGCTGATGAAAGTTTCCACTGTCCCAGCTAACTTGAATGCTTTAAAAGCACGTTTTTTCTTACCAACCTCGGCACTAACACTTTTATTCAGCCATAAAGGTTTTGCTTTGCGATGCCTCTCCTTGCTGACAAGGGGAATTTACTGTTCTGTATACAGTATGTTTTAAAGATGTTCCATTTTCCTTCTGTGTCTAACCCAAAGCCTTTCCCATTTGACACATTGCAGAGATGCCCTTATACCGGCAAAGTCTGCACTTCTAAAATTGAGCGTTTTAGTTACTCCCTTATAGAGCTGTCTCTGCAGCATTATTTCAAAGAAGACCATGTTGTGGTCACTGTTCCCCAAATGCTCACCCACACAAAAGTTAGAGATGAGTTCAGTATTATTAGATATTACCAGATCCAAAATGAGTCATTTCTAGTAGGTACTTGAACCGCCTGAAATAAAAAGTTGTTATTTAGCATATTTAGAAACCTACTAGGTTTTTCTGACTTAGCCACCCCATTACTCCAGTCAATGTCCAGATAATAATAAGTCCCCCATAATAACAACTTAACCCAGTTGTGAAGCCTCCTCCATTTGCAACAGAAGCTGGGCCTACACGGGGTGGTTTATAGCATACACCAATGATTATTTTCTTTGTAACCTTTAGCCCTGGTGAAATTTCTACCCAAAGAGATTCAACATTTTCCTTGGTAATGTCTATGTCTTCACTACATGGCTTTAAAGCTGAATTTACATAAAGACAAACCCCTCCACCCTTTTTAAACCCTCTGTCACTCCTAAAAAGTGTGGAACCATTGTTGCATTTCTCATCCCACCAGGTTTCAGTGATACCAATTAAATCATAATTTTCAATGCATGCAATAGCTTGCAGCTCCTTTAATTTACCTGACAAGCTTTGCGTATTAGCCAGCATGCAGCAGAGATTACTACTTTTCTCTCTGATACTTACATCAGCTAACGGAGAGTTAGTGCTAAGTTGAATATTAGTCTGTTTCGCTTGTAACAACGGAAGCTCCTAATCTGATAAACTATATGCCCCCCTCACTCCTCCCCCCATGACCCTTTGAAAAGTTGTTTAAACCTGCCTGTTAGTAAGAAAGATGTGCATGTATAAGAACTCCTGGGAAATAGTGACCATAACAGTATCTAATTTAATGTTTGTTGCAAAAAGCAAATATTTACTCGGGCAACAATGGCTCTATATTTCAGCAAATTGAATTTCAGTTCCTTAAAGGACAATGAAAGGTTAATATAAATTAAAAGTAATTATGAATAAACCTTATCTGCGCTCAAGAGTGAATATGGCAATTCCCGGTCTTATGGGGGAAACCGTATAAGTGAGAGAGAAACGAGAGAAAGAAAAAAAAATTTTATTTAAACATGATTGAGAGTGGTCTCTATAATATCAATTAAATCAATGTGAATTTGGTGTGTTAATTAGCTGTTAATTAGCTCTTTTAGAGTAATAAATTAAAAGTAAGTCTAAAGGCATTCTTTTTAAGTACTTACTGCATATCTAAATTCCCAGATCCCTGCTTGCTTCTCTGAGATATGGTGCTGGCAGCCTACAGCAGTTTGAAGACTACAGTGACATCACTGAAATCTCTCTGTCCTTCCTGTAGGCTGCCAGCGGCAGCCTTCCTATTCTCTGAGCATTTGTGTAACTTGATCCTGTCTCCTGTTCTGAGCTACACATACACATACCCACCAGCGGATCTGGCAGAGGGGAGGGGGGGAGGGAATGAAACACATGTGCAGTATGAAGCAAGAAGAAAAAGGAAGGGAGAATACCTTTTTAGAAATGGCTGCCTGTTCTAGAAAATGTGAAGTAAGTGTGACTGAGTAAATATTTGGTTAGGTGAGCCAAAAGTGTGGGGTTTTTACTAAACAATAGGAGGACTATTGGGCAGTATGCTTTTTACATTTTGACTTGCATTCTCCTTTAAAGGACAAAGAAAGGTAAAAAACTAAGTAAGCTTTATCAGAAAGGTTTATGTAAATACAGCCATAAGCACTCACAGAAACGCTGCACTGACTTCTCTGTCAAAAGATTTCTTGTCACCCTAATAAATTACTGCATCTTCTTTTTTATCATGTTAGTTAAGCAAAATAAACTTACACAATATAAGTTATTATGTTGGGTTGAAAACCCCAACATACTGTTCTTCGACTCGGCTTATTCTTCCGCTTCATCATCATCTTATTCTTAGCGCCCCCCATTTTCTAAACGCTACTCCTCCTACAGTTTTAGGGGTACAACACCCAAACTCTCCACACTTCTTCGTCCTATAGCGGAGCAGGTTGCTTGTGCTTTTTTAAGTGATCCGGCCCCCTGTCTTTTTGTGGCGCCCCACAGAACACCCCAATTTTTCCATTGACTTTGACAGGGAAGATTTTCAAACTGCTGCCACGCTTACAGCTTTGAAGCTACAGCCCCCAAACTTGGATAACTTGGATAATAATGGGGTCACCCTGAATGAAACAGCGACATTTGTTGGATGACCCCAAAGTGGGAGGGGCCGACAACAGCCAATCAAATTCACCCATTTACTTTTATGGGGAAATTGAAACTGCTGCCAATCTTACAGCTTTGAGGCTACACTCCCCAAATTTGAATCACATAGTCATCGGGTCAGCCTGAATGAAAATATGATGATTGTTGGATGCCCAAAAGTGGGCAGTGCTGTTAACAGCCAATCAGATTTTACCTATTAACATCAACCTGCTGCTATTCTCACAGTAATAACACCGGGGCCCCAAACTTTGCAGGGTTAGGCACCAGGTAACTGTGGTTCAAGGTAAGAAAAGATGGGCGGAGCCACCAACAGCCAATCAGAGTTTACCTATTGACTTTCAATGGGGAAATTCAACCTGCTGCCATTCTCACAGTATTAACACCAGGGTCCCCAAACTTTTCACAGTTGGTCACTAGGGGACTGCAGTTTTGCTTTTGAAAAGTGGGCAGAGCCACCAACAGCCAATCAGATTTCACCTATTGAATTTTATTGGTTAGGTGCCAGGGTTCCCAAACTCTGCACATTCAGTCACTGGGTGACTACATACTCAAAGTTAGAAAAAGTGGGTGGGGCTGCCAAAAGCCAATCACATTTCTTTCATTTTTTTCAGTGGGGAAATTTTAACTGTTGCCATTCTCACATGTTTAATGTCAGGGTCCCCAAACTTTGCACAGTCAGTCACTGGGTGACTATGTTCCAAGTTGAGAAAAGTGGGCAGGGCCATCAACAGCCAGTCAGATTTCACCTATAAGCAGGGATGTCCAATATATGGATCTCACTTGGTGCTAAACTACAGCCTCTGGAATACTTGAGGAACCTTCTATATTGATTCCATTATGTCTGTAAATTTAAATTTTCATGAACACCTTGATATTGTGTCCCTAGTATCAGTGCTTGGTGGAAGGATGTGCAGAAAATTTCAAAAATAGTATGGAGCGGGAAAATCACTTGGTCACAATGCACCTTTACCCGTCTGATTTTCACTTTGACAAAACCAAAAAATCAAGAAGGTAAGTAAGTATTTTTTAATTGCAGTCATTAGCTAAATAAATCTTCAGACCAAATATTCTTTTTCTTTTTTTTTTAACTTATATTTTTATTGAATTTTTAACAATGTTGATTGTAATAAGAAATAAACATATATATAATAACAGTGCAGCATGGTAAGGTTATTAAAGGTATATGTAAGTTTTCACAGTGGTGTATTCCATGATGTCTCAATTCAAGAAAGGATAAAGAAAAGGTAAATCGTAAGACATGTATTAGGTGACTATATTTCAAAGGTACATTAGGGTTTCAGCCTTCATTGACGTATAGTTCCCAGGGTGTCCAAGTTTTGAGAAAGTGGGGGGTTCTGTTAATCTGGCGATGCCAGCTTCAAAGACCTTATTAGACTCCACTCTTCGTTTGACCTCGGCTAGGGTGGGGGAGGTTGGGGTTTTCCAGTGTGCAGCTAATGAAATTCGAGAAGCTGTTAAGACATGGTTGAATATTCTTTTTCTAATACACATACTAGTTAAACAGGAAGAATAAGGGCTCCACAAACAGGAAGAATAAGCAACACACCGTGTAGCTGTATAGTCTTGAAGTATAGACAAATGGTGTGATTTCTGGGTATTAAAAATGCATATGATAGACATAATATAACTTGCACACCAATAAGAACATTTGAATCATGGCTACACTAATGATTTAAATTTAAGTGAACTATTGAGAAAATATAAAAACTTGCAAAAAAAACCAATGAATTCAGACTACAAGTCACAGTATATGGTAAAAAAAATTTTTAATAGAGGCAAACCATATAACAGGCATATTTACATATGCAACAGATAACAAGAAGAGATTGACATAATCAGTATCTACTACTCATTGTCTATATTTGCGTAGCTCATGCATGAGGACCTCCTTTCTTATGCATACATGAGACTCTTAAAGGAATCTGCCATCACACAGAAGGGCATTCCAAAACCTCACTGCCCTCACTGTATACAAACACCTATTGCAATTTATTTTTTTTGCCAGAGACCTATAAGGAGGCAAAATTAAGTAATTAATGCCTTTTTTATGCAAGACAGTACTTTATTTGCTTGAGGAGCCATCGAATGGCACTGTCTGGTATTGTTCTCTACAAAAATCCCCAGGCCCTTCTCTATTATGGATACCCCCAACACACTATTTATAACTCACGTTTTCATTATTTCAGCCCAAGTGCATAGTTTGTACTTTTCAACACTGAACCTCATTTTCCAGTTTGCTGTCCCAAGTCACTCTAAAAAGTGGCAGCATCTTGCATTGAACTTGCACAATTTAGAAATAGTACTTGCCCACCTCCAGGTCATTAATATACAAGATTAAAAGCAAAGGACAGACCCCTGCAGTACTCCCCTAACAACACTGATCCAATTAGAAAATGTTCTATTTGCAGCCACTCTTTGTAATCTATCCTCCAGGCAGTTCTCTATCAAAGTACAAATATTGTGTTCCAGGCCAATATTCCTTAATTTTATAGTTAAAGGAATATTGTCATGGGAAAAGATGTTTTTTATTTTCGAATGCATCAGTTAATAGACCTTCTCCAGTAGAATCCTGCATTGAAATCATTTTTTTTTTTTTATCTTTAATTTTTAAATTTCACATGGGACAAGCCATGTTCATTTCCCAGGGTGCCACAGCCATGTGACTTGTGCTCTGATAAACTTCAGGCACTATTTACTGCAGCTTGGGACTCATCCAGTTACATGGCAGTAGGAGAAACAACAGGTTATCTGAAAGCAGTTCTTTCTGAAAGCTTAGACTCAGGCACAATACACTGAGATGGCTGCCTACACACTGTAAGATTTAATATTAAATTAATAATTATTCACCCCTCTTACTATTGAGAAGCAGACTATTAATCCGCACCAATATGTGTATATTAAAATGAATATATTGAATAATAAATCAAGCAATTGTTACACATAAATTATTATTTAAACTAAAACAATATTTACATTATTTACAGTTGAGTATTAATGCCTAGTCTACATCACATAGTTACCAACAAACACAAAACATGGTGGTCTGGATGCTTTTCTCTTTAGCAGGTCCATCAGGGTTCCCTCTGCATCCTCCAGCACTTCTCGTCTGCAGTCCACACATGCTGCCCCCCCCCCCCCCCCCCGTTCACAGGCTCCCCCACTACTGTTTAATGCTCATTTTTTATGCATGTTTTTCCCACCTGCCCCCACAGCTAACATGCTTACTGATCAGATAGGGAAGATAAACACCAAACCTACCTTTGTTCAAAACTGTTGAGAAGGTATCTTGCATACAGTGATGAGATTAAAAATTGTGCTAAATTTTAGAACAAATTCAAATGTTGGTAATATACTCCTCCCACTAAACTGTTTTAATTAACTTTTTTTTTTTTTTTTTTAAATTTTCCCCATGCATTTTTAAAATTCAAGCTCTCTTTGATCAAACTTCCTTTCTGAGTTTTAAGAAACTGATATGGGATCCATGTATTACCATGCCTACTTTTTCTTTTGAAATCCCAACCTAGAGGAATTGTACCAATTATTATTGTTCCAATAACAGTTTTGCATGGTACAGTACTTCTCTATGTGGCCGACTTTGGAACAAACATAGCACCTAAACACTTTCTATATATTTTTTATATGTGAGGGACATTGCATTGTTATCAGCATGAATTTGAGGGTAAGAAGCCTGTTCTGCAAACACCCTTTCATTGCCATGCTGTTTCCTAGGTTGCAGAGGTTTGGAAACCTGTGTTTCTTTCACATGCCTCTTCTACTCCCCTATTCCGTGCCTTGTCCCCCCACAGTCTACTCCATTCTGGTAATAGCGCGGATGTCGCGTTTTTCCTAGCGCACTCACCGTGCTCCCCCTCTCCTCGCTGCCAATGCGCATGCATGCACACTGACTGGCAGTAGGGTGATGGACGGAGGGGGGGGGGCTGCGTGGCAGGCGAGATGGCAGGTGGGCTGCATAGGGCGCCCAGCATGGCTTTAATTGTGGCTTTACATAAAAAGAGAGTGTAACCATTTATATTCACAGTCCATTCATATGTTTCATCCCACCAGGTCTTGTATCATAATTTTCAGCACATGCATTCCACATCTCCTGATTTAACATGTGGGAATTATATGGAAAACCAAAGGGGTCAAAACTCTTAACGTATTTAATATTTAGCTATCTTAAGCTATTTTGATCATTACGAAGATGCACATAACTTTCCTAGGAAACTAAACTGTATAAGCTGAGATGAGATTAGACATGCTAGACCTATTTATTTAAGCACAAAGAAAGCCAAATGTACCACCATACCAAAACATCTTTGCTACCCCCAGTGGTGCTTTCAAAATCCTTCAAGACATCTTCACATCTGAGCTGATTTATGCAATGCATGACATGTGCAATGCCACGTGGACATTTTATAACTGATAGTCAAGTCTACATCTCTCAGCAAAGTGGCAAAGCAGGGCATGTGGCTTAAAGGAGAAGGAAAGCTACGGAGACAGTTTATCGCCAATAGATTAACCACAGTAGTGCAAGGTAGAACACTATATTTATTCTGTAGAATGCTTTACCATACCAGACTAAACAGCCCTAGAAGCTCTCTCTTTGTTTGATAGCAGCTGATATTTTAGCTTGGTCTGATGTCATGTCTCTGCTTGCATCTTTCCTGCTGCCTTGACTCTCGCTGCTGAGGGGATGGGGTAAGAGGGAGAAGGGAGGGGCACAGGGAGAAGGTGAAGGGAGGGATCGAGGGGCAAGCTGTGTAGGCCCATGCCACGCCCTAAAAGGTTTGAGATGAGAATAGGAAGTCTGACACAGAAGCTCATGTGTACTGAATAGAAGAAAGGGAATGCAGTGTTTCTTTTCAGAGAACTGTCATCAGCAGTACTTTACGTGTTTATGGCTGTATTTAGACCTTTCTGATAAAGCTTACTTAGTTTTAACCTTTTCTTCTTCTTTCAAAAGTGTTAGAGAAGGGCCTAGTAACCCCTACAATTTTTGGATGGGTTCCTTTTTGGAAGGAAAAAAGACTCTATTGTTGTCAAAACAACAGGTGGCAAAAAAAAAAAGAACTTTACACACAAACTCCGGTGGATTCTCTATCAATTGCAATGACCTCCATAAATCATAAATCTTCGCCCAAATTAGAAATCTTCATGAAACTCTTGGGGTGCCCATTTGGCAAGCAACAGGATTCATGAATGCGCAGGTGCCTTGGGAACAGAACAAGAGGTGGTAGGGCATGTTCATGGGCACGGTTCACCCTTTCAGTAGAAAAATTGCTCTACAGGTTTTTCTTGCATTGCTACATGTTTCTGCTATTTCCCAACCAAGCATTTTTAAGTACATTAATCTATTGGATTTAATCTCATCCTACAGAGAAGCAGTAAATTTTGCAACTTCTATTTACAAAAAAAAATAGAACAAGGACCTAATGATATTTTCTCAGATGTACTTTTTATAGCAGACCAAGGCTTCACCTGCTTGGTTGACATGAGACCAGTCCCTAATGATAACTTCCAGATAGTAATGGCAGATGCCTGCTTGACTGGAAGGATCAAATAATTCAGGGCTAGTGGTCAGAACTGGAATCCTGTCTACTCATCAATGTTCTTAAACTATGAGAAATGCGCCATGCCTTAAGCTAATGGCCAATAATACTGTGGGCATGCTCCGAAAGCTCTGCCCTAGAGATGAAATCAAAAAAGTATAAATAAATCTGTCTTTATTTTACATTAAACATTTAAAACGACTTGTGGGTTTTTATATATCAAACATTTGGAACACCTAGTGGGTTTTTACATAAAGGCATGAAATAGGAAATTTAATTTACATTACATTTATAATGTACTTAATAATATTTAAACCTCTTAACCAGAGACCAGGTCGCCAATAGGTATACTCTTGCTCAGGGAATAAACCCTTACTTTACTTATGATATGATAAATCAAAATTGTGTCCACTTAGTTTACTCCTGCTTTTTAAAAGTTATAGAATAAATAATTTAAATACATTTAATTTAAATATTGTATAACTTTTTTACTTTTAAATAAATGTAATATATTAACTAACACATCAATCAATGTATGTCTTTTAGTTCAGGAGTCAAATAATTCTGCTTCTTATGCATAACAGGTAATTTCAAACAGCAAATTTAACCCTTATGGCTGTATCTAGCTAAAATATGCACCTCACCTCTGCATGTAATAATTTATTTAGCAAATTCTCACCTTTAGTGCAGAAGGTAATTTTTTTGATTTTAAGCAAACCAATGACACCTCCATTACATTTAGGCAAGTGTTTAGACATCAAAATATTCTTACTGTTTTATTATTATTATTATTTATTAGACTATAACACCCTGCACATATGCATAATAAATCCAGTGGACCCAAACATTATATGATAATCCTACAGCTAAGATCCATATTGGACAATACACTTCACCCTCATTCACTATAGGGAGAGGCACACGACAGGGGTGCCCCCTATCGCCATTGCTTTTCGACTTAGCACTAGAACCACTAGCTATAGATATATGGAATAATTCTGATATCCAAGGTTTCAGTCAGGGCGATCAACACCATAAACTCAGTATGTTTGCAGATGATATTACGATATTACGCTATTTATCACTCGACCATTATCGTTACCTAATCTGTATTCGGCCTTTCAGGCCTCACAATAAATCATATAAAAACAGAAGCATAAAGCATAAATCTACCGCATGAATTAACAAAATTGTTGGCTCTTAAGTTTGAATTTCAGTGGAACAAAAACTACATAACTGTTCTAGGTATCAAATTGACCAAATCATTTGAATAATTATATCAAGCTAATTACCCTAAGTTATACGGTAAAATAAGTAAACTTCTGAAAGACTGGGGCAAATACCATATATCATGGATAGGGAGAATAACTGCAATAAAGATGGTTTTACTTCCAAAGATTTTATATTTGTTTTGAGTACTCCCTATTCCAATCAAGCGTTCAGATCTTAAAAGAATGGAATCCTCGCTATCTGCTTTTATTTGGGCTAAGAAACCCCCTAGAATAAGGTTTAACACACTACAGAGGTCAACTACTGAAGGAGGTCTTGGACTCCCAAATCTTTGGAAGTATTATATAGCCGCCAAGCTGACACACATTCCCTTTCTACACACCAACAATACTTTTTTACAATTTGGCAGCCCCCTATACTACAGAATCTTTGCTTTGAACACAATTGAAGCATAGACCACCTTTGTCATTTGTTGTCTACTGAAAAGGGTACCTTCATGGAGTATGTGTTTTGGCCTTGTTACTCCATCCTCTACCAAGATTGTGATGTTGGGTAAATTTTTGAAATGGTTGAGTTGACTGTTGAACCAGAGAGGGGTTTCTGGTGAGATGTTGCAGGACTCCAATAGCTTTTTAGCTTGGTCCCATGCTTTCCGTGTGCCAGCACCGGGATTAAGGGTCTCAGATCCTTATATGGTCTATATAGTGTGTTTTTTAGCCCATCTATCAAGTCAAAATAGTGTAGTTGGGTTTTCCATGTCAAAGTATAGCCAGTTGTGTATATGGCTTAGTTGGGATGCCAGGTAGTAAATTTAGTAGTCTGGGGCTGCAAGACCCAGTTGTGAGGTTGGAGCAGATAGGATGTTGTGAGAGAGCGTTGGGGTCTTGTGCACCAAAAAGATGGTGAATTTATTAGTATATATGTTATTTTTGGAAGATATATAATTTTACTGATATTTATTGTACTCTCTAAGGATAATAGTAACTTATTCCAGTATGTAAGGACTGAACTGAATACTTGAAAGAGTGGGTGGAAATTGAGTTACAAACATCATAGGGTTCTTTGTTATTATAATGCAGAGTTATTTGAATTTATCTACAATTTGAAGGGGACAGCTTGGTGGCAGCAGTATTGGTGTGTGATCATCTAGGGGGAGGATTTGGCATTTGCCACAGTTGATAAGGAGAACTGAGTACTTCCTAAATTCTGTAATCAGCCGGAGAACTGTGTTTAGGGATGTCTCATCCATCACCCAGGTACAGCAGCGTGTCATCTGTAAAGAGAGATATCTTTTGTTCTATAGATTTGTATTTAAGGCCTGTGATATGTGGGGAGGTTCATATTAGAATGGCTAATGGCTCTGTTGCAAGAGAGAATAAAAGTGGGGAGAGTGTGCAGCCTTGCCAAGTACCCTTATGGGGAAAGGGCTTAGAGTATATCGCTTTGACCTTCACCTGGGCTTGTGGGGATTTATATCCCACTCTATCGAGTTAAAAGCTTTGATGGTGTTAAGCCTTGACCCCAGGTTGTGATGTGCGATTTGTAGGTTTATGAATAATGGTTGGATGTAAATGTCTGTGGTTTTAGCTGGCATGAATCCCATGTCTATTAGGGATGTTATGACTTTGGACAGACAATTGGCTAGTTCCTCAACAGTGAGATGGTAGGATTCACACAGCAGTGGGTCTTTACCTGGCTTAGGGGAGTACTGTGATAATTGCTTCTAGTGGTGGATGGTGGTAGATTGAAGTCAGTTCAAGTTCCACACATACATTTATTGAAAAAGCAGGTACCCTTAATGCCTTATTTTTGTCTTGTTTCAATCTGTTCTTTCCTAGTGTTCCTTTCCTCAAAGAAATTGTTGGGAAAAAAGGGTGCTTTACTTTTTCAGTATGATTGCTTTTGTATGTTATTTTTCCTGTTTACTCAGCTATAGAGTGTACTAGAAAATCTGATGTTTAGGCTTTTAAAGTTTTTCTGGTGTTTAAGCCTTTTTTTCCTGATGTTTTCTGTAGTAAGAATAACCAAAACCTGATTTCAAGAAAAGACGCATCCATGGATATTGTGACTGGAGAAGACTCTTGTGTGGAATCCATGGAGATAGGTGTTGTAAGATTTGAAGATAAGTCCTCTGAGAGCCTCCCACCTACAAAGATACCTTCAACTTGCTTACATACAAAATACAGGTGAAATTGTTATGCAATTGTTTATTCAGTCAAATTGCCAGACTCATAAATGATGATCTTACTCCCCATCCCCCGCCCCCTCTTACTGCTGTCCTTTACTGCCAGACAATTTGCAAATATTTTATGCTCGTAATTCAATACAACCACTTTATTAAATTAAAAATGCCCTTAAAAGATTGCAGTAATCATATACCCATTCAGTAGAACTCAAAACATTTTGGTTGGTTATCCCAGCATTTTCAAGGGGTGTCTAAAAGTGTGTGAAAAGTTGCGGTCAAATGGGAATGAGAAGAAAACGAAAGAGATGTTGGACGCGAGCATGCCCACAACATGATATGCTAGTGCACCTTAAAAAAATTGCATATGCGCAACCTTAGCAATGACCTACTCAAAGCAAAAAACACTATATAATGTTACAGCATATCCATACATAACTTGCATAACATACCTAATTTTACGTACTTGGATTCTACAGTTTCCCGGAATTGATGCACTTTTTGAAGTGGTGGTTTTCCCCCCCAGAATTTACACCATTTTGATGCTCTCCCTTGGGAAACATTAATTATGGGGTTCTACTGTAAATGTAAAAAAAAAAATGCAGTTCATGAAGGCAAAAAAATTGACATTTTGCTATAAAAATCGTATATATATATATATATATATATATATATATATATATATATATATCTATAGGATCCCAGAAGCCCATAGACAGGCAGTAACAGAAGATGTGCAAAGGATGCTGGATTTTGGGGTAATTGAGAAGTTCAAAAAGTGAGTGGAGTAGCCCCATAGTGCTCGTTCCTAAACCAGACGGGTCTTTGCGATTGCGCAACAATTTCCTGATGGTAAACAAAGTATCAAAGTTTGATGCTTACCCCATGCTAAGGGTGGATGAGTTAATTGAATGGGTAGGTCCTGCGAGGCACATAACAACCCTTGACCTAACTAGGGGGTATTGGCAGGTGCCATTGACAGAATCAGCAAGCTTGACAGCGAACCCCAAGAAGTGTGCCATAGGCCTGGAAGAGGTCCGTTATCTTGGGTATACTATGGGGTGGGATAAAGCTTCAAATAAACAAGGTGGAGGCCATTCTGTTCAACTATTTGCTGATCGATCTGACTCTCCAAACACTGAGCCTTTAAATCTGCCCTCGCAATTCTATAATCTCACACGATCCACTGGGGCTTATAATTGTGTTAATAATACCAACAAGGGGAGTTGTTTTTGGAGGGCCATACCAACATCTTTTTGTTCCTTGTGTTAGACAATGGTCCCTAATACCACACAAAACTGATGAGACTTTTATGGATAGCACTGCAGTCAAAACTATTAGAGATTGTCTAACTATTCTTCAAGTTACTGATGTGTTTAGAGAACACATCCTCCTACACTAAATTATACATTTTATTTCCATCCCCATTCCAATTACACAAGAATAAACCAATTTTTTCTAGCTATAATGTTGATACCAAATGTGCATAGCACTTCTATGCTTTCTGTTGTTTGGTCTGACGATTCCCCAATCATTTTATCATTGACAAGTTTAATTATTAAAACCTCCACATTTTGATGGCATTTATTGCACTCCCTTTCGAATATTCCAACAATATATAAATAAACCAAAAACACTGTAACTAATTACGTTAGGGATCATTTAGATTTGTTTAGTAACCCCACAATTGTTTGGGAGGCTCATAAGAGAGTCATGAGGGGTATGTTTATACAAATGGCAGTACAAAGCAAGAAAGAGAAAAAAAAAAGTGTCGACTTTCACAACAATTTCCAACTCTTGAACAGGCTTGCAAGGCCAAGCTCGCTCTGGCAATATGCTGTGAATTAGACAACATTATCACAAAATTGAAATTATTACAGCTTCAAGAAGTTGATATGACAAGTCGATGGGCAATCAAAAATACAACTAGGCCGACTAGTGTCTAGAAAATTGAGAACCTTCCTCACAAAGTTAAAACTAGCTTGGGGGATTGACAGCTCATCCTATATAAGCACAATATTGCGCTTCTCCCTAGAGAAAGTAAAAAGAATGCATAGATATACACATACTTGAAAATATTTTGGCTGCTAGGTTCAATTCATTTTTACTTTCTCTTACATCCTGATCAGTCTGGCTATGTCCCTAGATGCCAAACTATGGGCAATATAAGACATAGTAAGTTAGATTGGAAAAAGGCATGTGTCCATCAGGTTCAACCTTATAGGCCTATATATAGCTTGCCTAACTGCTAGTTGATCCAGAGGAAGGCAAAAAACCCCTTCTAAAGCCTCTCTAATTTGCCTCAGAGGGAAATAAACCCTTTCTGACTCCAAGATGGCAATCGGACCAGTCCCTGGATCAACTTGTTCTCCCATAACCCTGTATTCCCTCACTTGCTAAGAATCCATCCAGCCCCTTCTTAAAGCTATATAATGTATCAGCCAGTATTGACTGGTTCAGGGAAAGAATTCCTATACAGGTATCGGACCCCTTATCCGGAAACCCGTTATCCAGAAAGCTCCGAATTACGGAATGCCCGTCTCCCATAGACTCCATTTTAATCAAATAATTCAGAATTTTAAAACTGCTTTCCTTTTTATATGTAGAAATAAAACAAAACCTTGTAACTGATTCCAACTAAGATATAATTAATCCTTATTGGATGCAAAACAATCCTATTGGGTTTAATTAATGTTTTATTGATTTTTTTAGTAGACTTAAGGTATTGAGATCCAAATTACGGAAAGACCCCTTATCCAGAATACCCTTGGTCCCGAGCATTCTGGATAATGGGTCCTATACCTGTACCTGTAGCAACAAAAAAAGCAAATGGCACTCAGGACTACAAACAAGGGTAAAACCCTTTTAAAAGTTTTATTGCGCAATAAAACTTTTAAAAGGGTTTTACCCTTGTTTGTAGTCCTGAGTGCCATTTGCTTTTTTTGTTGCTACAGTGTATTTGGAGGGTGCCGATTCCTCTAGCAGTGTGCACCGGACAAAAGAATTTTTTGGAGTGTTAGGGTGTGCGGATAAGGTCTCTGTGGTCCTATACCTGTACCTCACAGCTCTCACAGTAAAAAATCCTTTCCAAATATTTAAACTGAACCTCCTTTCTTCTAATCGGAATGGATGCCCTTGTGTTATTTGGAAGGACCTACTGGTAAATAAAGCATGAGAGACATTGTTATATGATCCCCTTTTATATTTATACATAGTTATCAAATCACCCCTTGTCCCTTTCACTGCCAGCCGATTCATCCCAAAAGTGAACACCTACTGCCAAGCCTTTTTTAGACATTTTGCAGTTAT
The DNA here is from genome assembly GCF_000004195.4 of Xenopus tropicalis. Lineage (NCBI taxonomy): Eukaryota > Metazoa > Chordata > Amphibia > Anura > Pipidae > Xenopus > Xenopus tropicalis. The sequence continues at coordinate 56,330,026 of NC_030683.2, forward strand.
TACATTTGCTTTGGTTTTTTGACAAGAAAATCTACGTGAAATAAAGCATGTTATGTATCGTTTTTTCTGGAACGAATTGGGCTTGTAACAAAATTTTGTACTTTTTCTGGAGATTTTACACATTTTTTGAGTGAAAAAAAAAGGGAAAAAGAAAAAAGTGTTTTTATTTTGTGTTTTTTTTTCCAAGAACACTTACATTCACTTACAACCTTTTTACTGTTTGTAAAATTCTGCTGACTCCAACAATACCAAATATGTATTGGTAACCAACTTTTCTTGTCCAGAAGACACCCCAATAATAAAACAGCATTTTGTGCAATTTTAATTGAAACAAAAGTGAAAAGGCCATCTCTATTTTAACATGGCATATCGTATGACAGAAATGACATTTTTAGAGACTGCACACCTAGATTTTTAGTTGTGGTGTGGGTTTTGCTCTAAATGTAGCTCCTGTCATACAGATACTGTAAAAACCAATACCATGTTTTAATTTTTTTTTTCTGAAACACTAAACACCCCCTTACCTGTGAAATACCCCCACAAACTATATATTTTCTAAAAGCGCACACCAGTAGCTATTCAGCAGCGCCATTCTTGCTTTCCTGCATGCAGAATTGTGGACACTGTTTTCTGTAGAAGTTTGCAGTTTTGACTGAAGTAAAGAAAAAAAAAAAAAAGATCCAAAGTTAGATTTCTCCACAAAATTGCCATGGCAACTAAACAAAACTACTAAAATATCAATCTGCAATTTGTCGTGAACAAAACGATACCCCACATGCATGGCTGCACTCTTAGTCCACACCTAGCGGATTTTTAGTCTAAACACCCCCTCTGCCTGTAAAATACCCCCACAAGTTATATATTCTTAGAAGGTGCACACCTGCAGAAGTTGAGTGATGCCATTCTTGCTTTTCTAAATGAGTGGAGCGGGGGGGGGGGGGGGTGGCAGGGAGTCATTGCCCCCACTGAGTAATGATAACCGGCGGGGGCAAGAGAAGGGAGCACAGGCTAGGGGTAGGCAGGAGAGGTTCCTGCCTGGTGCCCCCCAATCGTTGCACCCTGTGCCTCTTCTGCCTACCTCTATTTCCGGCCCTGGCATTAGCTAAAGATGTCACATGAAATAATGAATTTTTGCATAAGTTGCATAGCACCACAATTCTGTAAAAAGCGGTAGTATTGTTGTTGAAATGTAGAAACCAGAGCAGTAGCTGATACCAGTTTCTAGGCATGGTGGCAGAAAAAACAGGGATAGACAACACTGTTGTGGTATCCCAGTAGGACTCCAAAGAATTTGATTTTATGAGGCCCATAGCTAAAGTGAATCCCAAGAATTTTTTCATGTCAGCAATGTCAGTGAGATGCCATGCCTGAGATCGAGCATACCTAGGTAGGGGATTTTGGGCAAGATATTGCTCGGCGTACAGATTTGTATAGAGGACCATATCCTGTAGGATGGCCTCAGTGATATATAATTGAAAAAAATCATTAGGTTCACAAAGTCCTGGTGTCCTCCTTTACACCAGTGAATGCAGTAAATGGGGGGATCTCAAGGGGAGAATTACAAGGAGGCCTCCACACAGGCTCTCCTCCAGCTGCAACATCAGCCTTATCACCCACTCCCTCATTTTGCACTCCTCTACCTCCACCTCCATGGGCTCCTTAAAAGCACTAACCGTGCTGCTACTACACAGTCACTGAACTCCTCCGAGCCATGCACAGTGCAGCAGCCTCTTCCATTGAGTACAACTTTCTGGCCATGTTGGCCAACAAAATATTTTTAAACTAATATAAACCCCAGTCCAAAATGCTCCCAATCAGTCACACAAAAAATCACAATATGATCAGAAGCCAGAAAAATCTAACCGCTACGCAAAGACAAATTACTGCAACACAGGCAAGGCAGAGACTAGAAAAAAAACAGATAAGAACAAATCGGGCAAAGAAAAAAAGCAGCTTTCACCCCCACCAAACTCCCTTGAACTCCCTAAACCTTGACCAACTCAAAAGAATGTTAGCCCGGAATACCCGAGGCCCCGACCATTCTGGATAATGGGTCCCATACCTGTATTTGCAAACCATTTTTATAGTGAGCTCACTGATACCAAGTGGATTTTTCTTTAGAATATTATTATACTAAAACAAAATCTTATCAAAACATGTTAGTGATGGCCATCAAATGTTACTGAAAAGACTGAAAATAAAAAAACAAAATAAAAAAGTGCTTGCATAGTGTCTTTAGCACCCATGCTGGACACTTGGTAATAAAGTGTGGGTCAAGAAAAAGTCAAGCAGCACCCAACTCTAACTCACAAAATGTTGCTATCGTAGAAGACACACCTAATGAAAAAGAAAAAAGTCCAGTTGTTTTAGACTTAATTCTACTAGTATAGACCCACTGTGACCTACAGCACTTACATTTGCCCATTTGTGTCTGTTAGTTACCCCTCCCATATAGATTGTAAGCTCTACGGGGCAGGGACCTCCTTCATCTTGTGTTTCTGACTCTTATTGCAACTGCACTTTGTATTTATTGTTGTACTTTGTATTTATCCATTATCTTTTGTATTTATCCATTATCTTTAACCCCCTGTTTGTATTAATGAATTCTACTGTACAGCGCTGTGTACATAAGTAGCGCTTTATAAATAAAGATATACATATATTAATTTAGACTTAATTCTACTGTATATCATGACCTGGATTAATTATAATCTTCAAAGACATAATAAACCAGCAGTTATGGATGTGTAGTGGTTACAATTTATACATTTCACCCCATAAAACCAAAAGTTGGTAAACCCTCACATGTCATGCATTATGAACTACAGCAAGAGTTTAAGGTCCGTTGCTTCCAGTGTAAACAATTCTAACTTGCCCAGCTTTTCTTGATAGATAAAATATTCCATGCTATGTTTAGATTAACTTTCTAGGCTTTCTTTATTTCAATAGTGTCCCTTTTTAATAGTTAAGATCAAAACTGCACTGCATATACTAAACTTAGAGTGCTTTGTAAAGCAGAGAATGTTTCATCTCTGCCTATTATCCTGTTTAATAAGGAACAATCTTTTGTCAGTCTTTGATGCTGCTTATTGCAGCTTAGTTTGCCATTACTCTTAGCTTCTGTTACATCAAGGATTTGCCTCTTAGCCCCAATATGCTAATATGTAATTTGCTAATATAAATAACATAAGTAATAATAGTGTTCATGTAATTATTTCCACTTTAAATTTGTGACTTTTAAACTTAGAAGAGCTAGTTCACTATTTTTTCTTATAACCTGTACTTTTATTGATTGCTTGTTTTTTCTATTTTTTCTTTCAAGGATCCCTTCTACTATTTGCTTTGGTCAAGGAGCAGTGAGAGGATTCAGCTTCAAAAAATGATGATATGATCTATATTTATATTTTTTTTAGGAAAGCCTATTGTGCATATTTTATCCTTCTTATGGAGGTTACATATGTTTGAATGTAGCTATGGCTGTGGGCAAGTGTAATAAAGCCTTTTTATAATGGATGTTTGACTAATACCATGCTGCCTGATTAAAAAAATACGTTGGTAAACCATTGAGTTGCAAATAAAAAAAACTACAATAAAATATTGCTTTATTGATGGTACTTTACACTAGTAAAAATAAGGGATAACTCCAGGGCATACCCTTCTACCTAATGAAACAAATGTGGCCTCCAAAGCACACTGTTACATATAGCAGGGATGTTCAACCTTTTTTTTTACTTGTGAGTCACACTCTGATGTAAAAAGTGTTGGTGAGCAACACAAGCATGAATAAAGTTCTTTGGAGATGCAAAATAAGGGCTGTGATCGGCTGTTTGGTAGCCCCATTTAAAAACTATTCCAAATTAGCAATAATGATCTACATTGGGGAATTCCAATGACAAACTTATTGCTTATCTTACCTAAATAAATATGACTGCAGTGATCTTAGTGAGCCCTGTAAATTTATGCAGAACATAGATTTCATGCTACATTGGAGAAAATATCTGCATGAAATGAGACCTTAACCTTATAATCAATTATTATAATAGTTAACAACACAAGTCTCAAACTAGATTAAATTAGGCAAATTATTGAAATTAGAAACAACTGAAAAAGTACAAAACCCTGCTTATCCCCACCTTCTACCATTGTTCCAAAAATTAATGAATACAGGACATATTGAACCAGAATTCTTACAGTCCCATATCTCAAGCATCCCTAAACAAGGAAAGCCCTGAGACAATAGCCTATTAAACACAGATCTAAAACTTTACTCAAGCCCAAAGGCTACCCTCATTAATAAATATTGACCAGGTCGGATTTGTGAAAGAACACCAGGCATTTAACAGGATCCACCGGGATTATATGAAATGTACATTACAGAAATTTCATCTAAGAACTAGCTATATTAGAGCAATTTTAGCTCTCTATTAAGCCCCTGCAGCCAAGGCAAACACATCAGATATCCTGTTGAGCACCTTTGACATTATGAATGGGACTAGGCATGGCTGCCTCCCCCTTATTTTTGCTTTAATGGTTGAACCACTAGCTTTTAAAATTAAGCAAAACACTTACACCATGGAATTCCATACGCAGAAGGGCCAACAAACTATTGGATTATTTGAGGACAAGATCATACTGTCTCTTATAAACCCCCATATATCAGTACCTAACCTATTCAAATAATTAATGGACTTCTAGCAGGTATGATGGTATAGAATTAGCCTAAACAAAAGTTTTACCAATCAACATACCACCTCAGGATCTACATTTAATAAAACAGAACTCTGCGTTTAAGTGCAGACAAACCTCTATCACATACATAGGGATCAAATTACCAAAAGATCCAGAACTTTTGTTTAAGCTATACTATCTCTCACTACAAAGAGCACTCCCACTGGATTATCAAAATTGAAAGACTCAATATATCTTGGCTGGGCAGAATTGTAGCTGCAACGATGAATTCAAATACTATATTTATTTCAGACAATCCAAATGCCACTCCCACCATAATATTGTATATTAAGCTATTGCAAACACAAATTAACACTTTCATTTGGAAATCAAATTTTCTCTAACTATTGGAGTGTTATGATGGCAGTTTCTAGCAATAAGGTTCTGTAGTAGTACAGTAGATTGAGAACCTCTAGACCCCCAACCAAAAGGGGGTCTAGGGGTTCCCAAGCTACATTAATACTACAGAGCCTCATTGCTAGAAACTAGCATCATGAAGCCCCAGTCATTAGAGAAAATGGCTAGATGTAGAAACATAGATGTAAAAAAGATAGTAAGAGAAAGAGAGGAAAGGAAGGGAGGATGATCAAATGCATTTCATATCAATTCAAAACATGAGAATTTTGTTCCTTATAGTATATGCGAGCTGTTGGTTTAGAGTTCATAACCCATAAGAGACAGATATCTATGAACTTATCCTGGCAGCCCCTGGCAATGCATGCAGCTTTGTAAAATGGTAGAGCTTTATTTACGGCTTCTTTCCATTCCTCCAGCTTTGGAGAGTGTAATCTATTTGAATTGAGTATAGTCTTTCTGCATAATACAGAAGAAAGATTCTGCTCTCCTTGGAGGTGACTATACCGATTGCAGACCCAACAAGGCTGTTGCCAGAGTAGGTTCTATTGTCAACACCATGACTTTTGGTACAAAAGGAAAAATCTGGGACCGGTATTGGAAACATTTTTGCCAGGACCATGTCAAATGTAGCCAGTTCCCTGGGCTTTCCCCACACCTGAAACAGGCATCTCCTTTGTTTAGGTTAATGCAGTTTAGGCGCTCAGGGCTCATGTACACTGGTGCTGCCCTAGGCTGTAGATGTAAATATGGCTTAAGTCGTACATGTGATGTCACAGATGTAGCAGAAGTGACGTCACTCGCAGGGTGCACATGACTTCACTTCCACAGAACCCGCAACCCCCAGCTCCGATGCTGGATTATAATTATAGGCACCTAAGGGCCACTTCCCAAGATCTGCGGGCCAAGGCACAGGCCATCGGGTGCTGTTTTATAAATACTCCTCTGCCTATCATTGCTGTTTTTATTGAACAATAAAAAAAAGTTAATACAAATATAAGTATTTTAATGTCTGTTTCAAACCTGTGACTGGCCATTATGTAAAATAAACAAAATACTGTAACCCACACCAGTCTTCAAGATCCCCAGCTCTTTCCCACAGTGTAAACACGCAAGGTGAAAATATGTTGAGCAAAGCAATTACCTGTATCCTACTAAGGTATGTACATTATATCTTATGTCATCCTAACACAACTTCAGTTCTTGGAAGGTAAAATTGGGTATTGCTAAAGTAGATTTTTGAGTTCAAATGATAGCTAGGTCATCTCTATTAAAGGTGTCAAAAATTGCCGGGAATTAAATTGTACATAGCAAAGGGTGTGGTGAATCAGATCAGTGGTTTTTACTTGTGCCTTGTAGCATGTGGGGGTGGAAAGGGGCCTTGCATTCAGTTTTATCACTAATGGATTTCCTGAGTCTGTTCAAGTTTCCACCTAGTACTCCCCCACTTTAAAAACTTATAGGCAAGCTAATTTATTCCTGATGAAATTGCCTTTGTGTGCTAGGGATTTTAAATAATAATGCTCACTGATGCAGGTACTGAATGTTATACAATATTTCTGTAACATTTTGTGTAAAGCATCTATGCCATGTCATAACAGCTATCCAGAACCTGAATTAAAAAGATCATTACAACTGCTGCTTTTCCCTCACGTTCCCACATTATCTATTTATTTCATAAAAATATTTAAATGTGCATCTTCTAAGGTTTACAAATGCAATTCTATGCACATCCCCAAGATCATCATTAGAAGGGAGCAAGCCTCTGGCTGGTGACCTAACAGACTGTAGTATACCAAATAAAATAATTAGGTTTGTATAATTATAGTGCAGGTATAAGATCCATTTTTTGAAAAGTTGGAGTTATGGGACAGCCATCTTCCATAGACCTATTTTAATCAAATTGTTCTGTCCTCACTACGTGTTACCCTGAGGCAGTGTGTAGTTTGACATGCAGCTAAACTCCTTCCTTCATCAGTTAACTAAGACAGTATGTTGAGCTTCAGCTTTATTAACAAAGGGAAGGTGAAACTGGGGAATAGAAAAGCATAAACAAATATAAACATTAACAAAACCAGTAGGTGGCGCAATAAAAGAATGAAACTGCTGTAGGCATAAAATAAATACCGTATATACTCGAATATAAGCCGAGGTACCTAATTGTACCTAAGAAAACTGGAAAAATGTATTGACTCTGCACGCCTGCACGTTATTGTAGAAGTTGACGTGAGTTGTCCTAGGCAAAGTCACGTCATATTTTCAATTCAAGATACTTGAGTTGTTCTAATTTTATTCTCGAAAGTTTTGTATACTCGAAAATTTAAGGTAATCACGTTTTTTCATTTAAACGACTACCATATGAATAAATAAGCAAGCATTCAAGTTTTTTAAAATGCAAGTTTATTTGAATTAGAAAAAAAACTCTCAAATTCAAACTCTCAAATTCAATTGAAAATTAATAAATAAGCCCATTAATTGATTACTATGGGCTACTAGACCTAGTGCAACTTTTGTGACTTTTATTTCCGTACCCCAATATGTCTTAAGTTTATCAATGCCATTCACATTCTCTGCAGCAAATGCATTTCTTCCAAAGAGAGGTCCTTGCGCTTGTGTTTCATGAAAATTACATAATAGTGCACTGAGAGTTCCATCAAAATCTAGCATTGTGTAGTTCTTATTTTTGACTTTTGAAAAATCATTGATATATAAACATCAGAGATCTACAGTGGTGTGAAAAACTATTTGCCCCCTTCCTGATTTCTTATTCTTTTGCATGTTTGTCACACTTAAATGTTTCTGTAAACCGTTAACTATTAGTCAAAGATAACATAATTGAACACAAAATGCAGTTTTTAAATGAAGGTTTACGTTATTAAGGGAGAAAAAAAACTCCAAATCTACATGGCCCTGTGTGAAAAAGTGATTGCCCCCCTTGTTAAAAAAAAAACTTAACTGTGGTTTATCAAACCTGAGTTCAATTTCTGTAGTCACCTGACACAGAGAAGTAGACCAAAAGCACCTCAAAAGCTAGACATCATGCCAAGATCCAAAGAAATTCAGGAACAAATGAGAACAAAAGTAATTGAGATCTATCAGTCTGGTGAAGGTTATAAAGCCATTTCTAAAGCTTTGGGACTCCAACGAACCACGGTGAGAGCCATTATCCACAAATGGCAAAAACATGGAACAGTGGTGAACCTTCCCAGGAGTGGCCGGCCGACCAAAATTACCCCAAGAGCGCAAAGACAACTCATCCGAGAGGCCACAATAGACCCCAGGACAACATCTAAAGAACTGCAGGCCTCACTTGCCTCAATTAAGGTCAGTGTTCACAACTCCACCATAAGAAAGAGACAGGGCAAAAACAGCCTGCATGGCAGATTTCCAAGGCGCAAACCACTTTTAAGCAAAAAGAACATTATGGCTCGTCTCAATTTTGCTAAAAAACATCTCAATGATTGCCAAAACTTTTGGGAAAATACCTTGTGGACCGACGAGACAAAAGTTGAACTTTTTGGAAGGTGCGTGTCCCGTTACATCTGGCGTAAAAGTAACACAGCATTTCAGAAAAAGAACATCATACCAACAGTAAAATATGGTGGTGGTAGTGTGATAGTCTGGGGTTGTTTTGCTGCTTCAGGACCTGGAAGGCTTGCTGTGATAGATGGAACCATGAATTCTACTGTCTACCAAAAAATCCCGAAGGAGAATGTCCGGCCATCTGTTCGTCAACTCAAGCTGAAGCGATCTTGGGTGCTGCAGCAGGACAATGACCCAAAACACACCAGCAAATCCACCTCTGAATGGCTGAAGAAAAACAAAATGAAGACTTTGGAGTGGCCTAGTCAAAGTTCTGACCTGAATCCTATTGAGATGTTGTGGCATGACCTTAAAAAGGCGGTTCATGCTAGAAAACCCTCAAATAAAGCTGAATTACAACAATTCTGCAAAGATGAGTGGGCCAAAATTCCTCCAGAGCGCTGTAAAAGACTCGTTGCAAGTTATCGCAAACGCTTGATTGCAGTTATTGCTGCTAAGGGTGGCCCAACCAGTTATTAGGTTCAGGGGGCAATTACTTTTTCACACAGGGCCATGTAGGTTTGGATTTTTTTTCTCCCTAAATAATAAAAACCCTCATTTAAAAACTGCATTTTGTGTTTACTTGTGTTATCTTTGACTAATAGTTAAATGTGTTTGATGATCAGAAACATTTTGTGTGACAAACATGCAAAAGAATAAGAAATCAGGAAGGGGGCAAATAGTTTTTCACACCACTGTATATCTGGCGTGTACATATTCATACTTCTTAAGCAGCAAAATTGCTTCATTATAGTTTGCATAACCGTTGCCATCATTCTTCCAATTTATTATTATTTATTGCTCCTGGAAAATACTTTTGTATTTTTTTGTGCAAATTCCCTAGCAGAGACCTCCTGAAAGCATCCATGGGTCAAAGAATAATATAACAACTCTAAACTTTTTTGTATAACATTGCATTAGTGCCAGGGCCGGATTTAACTTGTCGGCGCCCCGAGGCCTCCCCCGCCCCCCCACGAGTGCGCATGCGCAATCGCGCGGCGCCCTCTCCCCCCAGTGTGCATGCGCGATCAATGCGCATGCGCAAACGTACATTTAAACTCCCATACGGAGCAGTGGGGAGAGGTCCTGACTGCTCCGTATGGGAGCCAAATTTTAAAAAAAACTGTTTCTAAACTTGTGCCGTCCTAGGCCCGGGCCTTTGTGGCCTTTCCACAAATCCGGGCCTGATTAGTGCTATGTTCTGCTGCAGCTGTGATGTCAAAGGCGACCCAGCTGGGGTAGTGTTAAAAATAAAAACTAAATTTAGTAAGATGTTTTGAAGTGAAAATCTGCTACTGGTTCTTCACTACAGCTGTTGAATTCTACTATTCCCATGCTTGGTGTCAGATATGCTGTACAGTCATTCAATATTAAAGCACTAAAAAAGCTGGAATATGTTGGCATTACCTCATGTTGCTGATCAGCAAGAAAAAGATTTGCCCAACACTTAAATTTTTTAGTAGTTCTCAGTAATGTGACTTTAGATTGGAACACCATATACACCATTAAAAAGTGGCGGATAATGCCGGGCGCGCACGTGCGTTTGCACACACGTAAGGCCGTCCACGGTGGGGGGTGCAAATCCATATACTCGAGTATAAGCCGGGGGTTACTTTTTCAGCACATTTTTAGTGCTGAAAAACTCAGCTTATACTCGAGTATATACGGTAATTCAAAATTTTAAAACATATTTTTTCTTTTTCCTCTGTAATAATAAACAAGTACCTTGTACTTGATCCAAACTAAGATACAATTACTCCTTATTTAAGACAAAGCAGCTATAACCAGTGCAGAATTACCAACTCCTTCACATAGTAACATAGTAAGTTAGATTGAAATAAGATGTACATCCATCATGTTCAACCATAATGCCTATATATAACCTGCCTAACTGCTTGTTGATCCAGAGGAAGGCAAAAAACCCATCTGAAGCCTCTCTAATTTGCTGCAGAGGGGAAAAAAATTCCTTCCTGACTCCAAGATGGCAATCGGACCAGACCCTGGATCAACTCGTACTAAGAACTATCTCCCATAACCCTGTATTCCCTCACTTGAAAAAAGCCATCCAACCCCCTTATTAAAGGACAAGGAAAGTCAAAATCTATTAAGCACACTATTAAATAGTACTACTATTGCTGAGTAAAAATGCTATATTTCTGGGTTGCCTAATGAAAGATTTACAGAGATACACATGCTAGAAACTACATACTTGTTGCAGTGAACGGCGCCGCCATCTTGTCCAGCATGCCTGTATGGGCTATTGCACAACCCCCCCCCCTCTGATCCCAGTCAGTTTACAAACCCATATCCCCCACCCCCTGCTGTGATCCCCGCATTTGCCGGCTCACAAACCACCACTACCCCCCCCCTTTTTATCACAGTGCCGGGCAGCTCAGAAACCACCACTAGCGCCGCCCCCCCTTTTATCCCAGCACCGGCCGGCTCACAAACCACCACTAATGCTGCCACCCCCGCCGCCCCCCCCCCCCCGCTTTTATCCCAGCACCAGCCGGCTCACAAACAAACCGCTACTGCAGCCGCCCCAACTTCCCCCCCGGTCGCTGATTATAATATTTAGGGCAGGGGTACAAGACCCGGTATCTAATGAGGGGACCTGTTGGCTGTTCGCCAATGTCATACTGTGCATTATTGAGAGGGCAACCTAAAGCATATTACAGCACAGACTCACATTCACACTGGCACTGAATTGGGGTCCCTGCCGCCTCGCTTCTTGCTTCTCCTCCTGCCGGTTGTCCTGATCTGCATTGCCATAGCAACCAGACGCTCCAGATGTGTGCGCATGCGCCGCCTACAGTACCAAGTCGCAAAGTCTGGGGAGGAGCATTGTATTATGGGAATATTCTCTATGCAGCTCAGCATTTTTTTTCCTGTTTGCTTTCTGATCTTCTGAACAGGTGAAATATGGGGAGACTTAAGGGCACTATTGAGACAACTGAAGGTATGCCTGCAGCTTGAGATTAACTCTTTATTAGCCTTTCCTTCTCCTTTAAATCTATATAATGTATCAGCCAGTACAACTGATTCAGGGAGGGAATTGCACAACTTTACAGCTCTCACAGTAAAAAATCCTTTCCAAATATTTAAACGGAACCTCCCTTCTTCTAAATGGAGTGGGTGCCCTCGTGTCCGTTGGAAGGACCTACTGGTAAATAAAGTATTAGAGAGGTTATTATATGATCCCATATTCTAGATGGGGCCTTACCAGTGCTCTGTAAAGGGGAAGAATAACACCCTCCTCCCGTGAATCTATACCCCTTTTAATGCAGCTCAAAACCTTGTTGCCCTTGCAGCTGCTGCCTGGCATTGCTTAGATAGAATTGACTGGGCTGCAGAGTTTTGTGTCATCTGCAAACACTGCTACATTACGTATAATATCCTCCCCATGTGCAAACGACTTCACTTTGCACCTTAATTTAGAAAGCAGGCGTTTGTGGGGAACGGTATCAAATGCTTTGGCAAAATCGAAAAAGATCACATCTACTGCATCCCCACTGTCCAGCTTCTTACTCATTTCATCATAAAAAGCAAATTAAATTGGTCTGACATGACCTGTCCTTCATAAAGCCATGCTGATTACTGCTCATAATGGCATTCTCCAGTACATAATTTTGTATGTGATCCCTTAACAAGCCTTCAAATAACTTGCCCACCACGGATGTCAAACTTACAGGCCTATAATTGCCAGGCTGAGAGCTTACTCCCTTTTTAAATATAGGAATGGCATTCGCCTTCTTCCAATCCCTAGGTACCATACCTGATGAAAGCGAGTCTGAGAATTTCAGAAACAAAGACCACTGTAAATCCGACCCTATCTCTCTGTACCCGAGGGTGTATTCCATCTGGCCCAGGTGCCTTGTTCACATTTATCTTGTGTAACCCTTTGCCATATCCTGTGTCAACCACTGCGTAGTTTGAGCTGAGGCAACAGTGCAGCTATTGGGTGGGACTTGGCACTCTGGCTCCTCTACTGTATACACAGAAAAAAAGAACTGGTTAAGCACATCTACCTTTTCTGTATCCGCTGTAACCATATTGTTACTATAACTCAATGGGGCCACGCCCTCAACCTGCATCTTTTTACTATTTACTTATAAACTTTTTGGGGTTAGTTTTGGCCTCTGCCGCAATGCACTACTCATTTTCTATCTTTGCCTTCCGGATTGCTGTTTTACAACACTTGTTATAGTGTTTAAATTCATTAAATGCAGCTACTCTCCCCTCTGACTTACATTTCTTAAAAGCTTTCCTTTTTTTCCCTATTAACTTCTTTACCTCAGAGTTAAGCCACATAGGGTGATTCTTAACTCTTCTTAATTTATTCCATTAATAAGAAAAAGTAGAACAGTATTGATTTTATATCATTTTAAATGACAACCATTTCTGCTCCGTGTTTTTATCAGAAAACATAATGCCCCAATCTATGCCCTGAAGCACTGCCCTTAAGGATCTAAAATTTGCTTGTCTAAAATTCAGGGTCTTTATTGCCCCCGTGTAAATTTGTTTCCTGCACCAAACATCAAATGAAATAACATTATGGTCACTGTTACCCAGGGGTTCAAACACTTGCACATTTGCTAAACGTTCTGGGTCATTAGAGATCACTAGATCCAATATAGCATGGTTCCTGGTTGGCTCCTCAACAACCTGTGACATAAAGTTGTCGTGCAGCAAGTTTATAAACTTGTTCCCATTTACTGTCCTGGCAGTACTATTGCTCCAGTCAATATCAGGATATTTAAAATCCCCCATTATTATCCCTTACCCCAAACTAGCAGCCTTTTCTATTTGCAACAGGAGCTTAGCCTCCTCCTCTTCACTTACATTAGGGGGTCTATAGCATGCCCCTACCATTAATTTGGTAGATTCTTTACTATCTGTGAGAAGCTCAACTCATATGGATTCAGCTCCCTCTGTTACCTCCATCACTCCCAACTTAATATTTGCTTTTAATTCCTGCTTAACGAACAGACACATCCCTCCTCCTTTTCTATTACCCCTGTCCCTCTGAAAGTTTATGTAACAAAAAGTCACATGATTTTAAGGATTCAGATATGGATTCAATGTATCCCTAATTTTCCGCCCATATTTTATCTTTCAACACTGTCCATAGAGGAACACATCTATGCCCAACCATAAACTAATTCCTAAGTCCAACCACAAAGTCATGAAATCTTAGTTTTATGACATTCCAACTGTTCAACAGCTTACAACTCAGCATTCATTAGATTACTCATCGTCATTATGTGTAGGTCTGGGCAAAGTCCTTTGAATTAGTTTGTGTTTTGCAGTCTCTGCTTGTTATAAGTTGTTTAGTGCCTGAAGCAAACATCGGGTCAACTAATCATGAAACGGTAATTATATTTTTTTTATACAAACATAATAAATTATGCACAAATCATTGGTTCTTTTCAGAATTTACATTTCTTTTTGTAAACTTTGTTTTTATTTTCAAATTATCAAACATATCAATTACAATGTTTGCTATAGTGTTTCGTCTTACATTTGTGTCTTGTAAGTGGTAGAATGTTAATAGACAATAACATTTGAGTTTAACATTTGTAATAAAAACTTGAACTTTAACTTTCAACTCATACCTGTTTTTTCCTGGGCTTTGTGGGAATTGGTTTTCACTGTTGATAAGTTGCCAACATTCTATATGTTTGTTGGCTCCTGGGGGGTCCGTGGTTTTGTTTTCAATTTCCTGATTTTGTATGTTTTGGAGGCACTGGGATGCTTCGATTAAAAGTGGGTGTTCCCTGAGTGTTTCCATATCATACCATGTGGTTTGTCTGAATGTGTGAACTATGAGGTATCTAATTGTTTGGGGTAGGGAGGATATATATGTGAGCCATGTGTTGAATAATTTTGTGGCATTTTGTTCTTTTCTGGTTGTTGCCTCCAACCAATCCATGTAAAAAATTTGATGTAGTTTTTGTTTTGCTAGTGTTATGGATGGAGTGTCTGGTGTTAGCCATTGGTGTAATATTTTTTTCTGAGCTGCTGCTGACAGTCTCCCCACCAGTAGTTTAGAATTTACATTTCTAATAAGGAACTGCCTTTGATTCTGTGAAAATCCAAATAGTGCAATACCTCTCTTTTGCATTTCATTTCATGCATTTAGCTAAGGACTGAACATTTTTGTAGCCATACAAGGGTAGCTAGCAAATGAAGTTGGTTATAATTTTATTTATATATTATAGTTATTTGTATAACATAAAATATGGTTTTAAAAAGATACATTTGTGTGTGTAGCACACCCGTGAGTGTTGGCTATAAGTGTCTTTGAGCCACTCTACCAGGTTGTCTAGCTGCATCGAAGTTTGCCATGCTACTACTCCTCCTATCACCCCTGGTCCAGGTGTAACTCACTAATACCCAATAAAGCGAAAGCGGAGCACTTGGGTCACCTAATAATTAAAAGGTCGCTTTTATTATCTTCATTAAAACCATCACATAGACTTCACACCAAAAGCTTAACGCGTTTCATGGCTTCACGGCACTTCATCAGAAGTTACTACGGTGTCCTAAAACAACCACATATTTAAATATACACACAGGTCTACACCCACCACAGGAATTAACCCCATCAATACAAAAACATTTAAAACCAGCATAAAGTCACTTATGTGGTATATCCCTTACAGCCATGAGTGCTGTTTATTATTTAAACATATATCAGTTCTAGGCAAACGTTACTGACCCCATACTGTCATGTTTCTCAACTATATGTTTAGCTATTTTTAAAATCCTTTCTTTCTATGGCAGATATTCTAGAAACCTGGTTCCCGCCCTCCGAATAGTCTTGCCCACATATTGTGCCTTACATTCGCATGTAGCTAGGTATACTATACCTTTTGATTGACAGTTGAAATACTGGTGGATTTCATATGTATGTTCCATATATGTGCATATAAAGGTTTTGGATACATTAATTACACCACAGGCTTTACATCTACTTTTACCACATCTATAGGTGCTTTTAAAGCGTAGCCACGCTGCTCCCAAGCGCCTGTAGAGTATAGGCTCCTAGAAACCCAGGACATCAAATTTCTCCCTTTTCTGAAGACAAAAAGTTTTTTTTTATCGAGAATGTTACACAGTATACTTTGTATATCAAAAGCACCCCGTCCATAGGTGGTGCAGAACGAGAGCATCCAATATTCTGATTCTGAGTCAGGAAGGAATTTTATCCCCCTCAAATGTGGCAAATTAGAGAGGTTTCAGAAGGTTTTTTTTTTGCCTTCCACTGGATCAACTATCAGGCAGGCTATATATAGGCAAATACAGTTGAACTTGATGGACATATGTCTTTTTTCAACCTCACTAACTTAGTAGTTAGGTAGCTTGCAGAAGAAAGATGTATTTACCCATAATGGATTTGTTAGAATGTGTATTTATAAAAAATATTTGGTTCTCTGGGGTTATTGTACAGATCCCTTATCTGGAAACCTGTTATCCAAAAAGTTCCAAATTATGGAAAGGCCATCTCCCATAGACTCCATTATAAGCAAATAATTCTAATTTTAAAAATGATTTAATTTTTCTCTGTAATAATAAAACAGTACCTTGTACTTGATCCCAGCTAAGATATAATTAATCCTTGTTGAAGGCAAAGAAATCCTATTGGGTTTATTTAACGTTTAAATTATTTTTAGCAGACTTAAGTTATGGAGATCCAAATTTACAGAAAGATCCCTTATCCAAAAAAAACCCAGGGCCCAAGCATTCTGGATAACAGGTCCCATACCTGTACTATTAAGGGGTCTTATGACACATAATATGCAGGCAGGGCACTTTGTTTGCAGAAGCTACGTTGGCAACCAACTATTTTCATTTTGGGGCCCTTACATGCCACATGCTGTAGCAATTCTATACACACTGGTCATCACACTGTTCAGTAGACCCTGGTGTTTATATTTAGGGTGATTCATCTTTTTATGTAAGAAAATGTATAAGATAAATTAGACAAAATATTTTTAGCTAATTTTTGGAAATGTTTTAAAAACTTCTAACTTTAAAAGCTTAACAGTTTGGTAGTTTTATATAGAAAGATGTGTTTCTACTCTATAGGAATGTGTACTTTCCAAAAATATATGACTTTCTGGGGTCTTCATAATGTTAGGGGGTCTTACAATTCAAAATAAACAGGCAGGGTGCTTTGATGAGTTGGCAGCCTAGAAAATTCATATGCACTATTTTCATTTGGGGTCTCTAGAGACCACATACTTTGGTAACTCTATGCTTATTTGACATCAAACTGTTCAGTAGACACCTGGGGCCTGATTCACTAAAGGGCGATAAAAATTATCGCACGCTTTTTCGCGTTAAAAAACGCAAAATAACTTGCGCGCGATTCACCATAGTATTATCGCGTGCAAAAAATCGCCATTTTCGCATGGGGTATTTCTCGCACTAGTTTTACCGTTTTGCGTTAATTTTCTGCGCTGAAAAGAATACGATCGCATGATTCACTATAACTTTTGCGCGCTAATTATCGCATTCGGCTATACGAAAATTAACACCTACTACAGGCAGGCGAAAAATTATACAAAAGTACAGTAAATGATTTTTTGCAATAAAATATGGACTTACAGTGTTATTTATTCAAGTCTGTGTTTCCCCCAGAGTGACGCAGCCGCCAGTTTGCAGCGAAATGTTAATTTTTAATACAGTAATTTTCCACAAGTATTGGCGTGTATGGCTAACATGGCGTGCGTTCATTTGCGCAACTATTTATATTTGGCTACAAGTGATGAAATGTTTCGCCAGGCATGGATTCGCAGCGAATTTTTGGACGTGCGTTGAATTTTTTCGCGGCGGATTTTTTCATGCGTTTCGCAAAACAATCCGCCAATGGCAAAACGTATGAAAAAATTTGCCACGCAAAAATTCACCGCACATCCACAAATTGATACAAGTGTCAAAAAATAATAGTCACGGGCAACAATTTTTTTGCCCGCACAACATTTTTGCCGTTTCGGGGATCTTTCGAAAGATTTTCTAATTTTTCACTAAAGAAACCAGAACACATTTGCTCATCACTAGTGGCTACTATTTATAAGCATCTACTATTTATATGATACCATTTATATGTGGCTAATATTTATATACACCATTTATATGCTTCGACAATTTTTATACACTATTTCTATGCTACCATTCATATTCCGCGATTATTCGCGTAATTTAGCGCATGTACAGGCAAATACCGCATTGAAATAGTCTTTCGCGAGTTAAATAACGCATGCAATATCGTGCGTAAAAAAGCGCGAGTATGCTTATAGTGAATCGTGCGAAAAATCGCCAAAATTAAGCGGCGGTAAAAATTTTAGCGCACAATAAGAATAGCGCACGTTTTATCGCCCTTTAGTGAATCAGGCCCCTGGTGTTAATATTTAGGTTTTTTTTTTATCTCTGTATAAAAGAAATTGCATGAGATAATGCAGCAAATAAGTTTGGACGATTTTCAAAAATATGAGAAAAACTGCTAATTTAACAAAGCTTTGCAGTTTGGTGGTTTAGAATAGAAAGATATTTTACCCATGCTGGATTTGTCAGAATATGTACTTTCCAAAAATATATGGTTTTCTGAGGTAGAGGTACTACTGGGAGGTTGTAAGACATATAATATGCAGGCAGGGTACTTTGTTTGCAGAAGCTGAGATGACAGCCACATACTTCGGTAAATCTATGCACTATAGGCACCAAACTGTTCAGTAGACCTATAGTGTTCATATTTAGGGTGTTTTATCTTTTTTTGTAAGAAATGTGTGAGAGAAATGCAGCAAATTGCAGTATTTTTAGGTGTATTTTTTAGAAATGTCATAAAAACGTCTAACTTTGGGGAATCTTTGCAGTTTGATAGTTTAAAGAAAAACATCTTATCCATGTTTGATTTTTCAGAATATGTACTTTCCAAAAATATATGGCTTTCTGAGGGCCTTTGTAATGTAAGGGGGTCTTACACACAACAAATAATACACAGACAGGGAATCATGGGTGGATTTTGTAACCCTTTCACTGCCAGCCGTTTTGGACAAAGACAGTTTTTGAACATTTTGCACTGTTTCACTTTAGGGGCCTTTCCTCGGGGGGACTTTTAGTTTACCCAGGAAAACAATATATTGTTTTTTTCAGGACAACCTAAGCTTTCAAAATATGGTATGGTAAATTTTGGTGTGATTCCAATTCTGTAACAAGATATAGGCTTCTAAATGTCTAAAAAATGTAAAAAAAAATAAATCACATTTTCCATAATATAAACACAAATAGCAGAAACAAAAATTATTTTATGCACAAAAATACAACTGATTTGGAAAGTCCCATGTCTCCTGAATGTGCCAATACTAAATATATATAGTTTTATGAAGATTTCTCACTTGTATAGGTCAAAAACTCCCAGCAGTACACTACCAAATTTCCAAAGCACTGCTTCAGAAAGCTGCATACTTTAGATTTCAAGGCCAAAAAATCCACTAAAAGAAGGTTTATCCCAGAAAATTACACATTTCTGGAAAGAACAGATTCTGGGGAATCCAGAATAGGAACAACTGACTGTCTACTCCAAAAATAAAGCTAATATAAAGTACGCTCACCCCAGAAATCCATATATTTTTGGAAAGTACACATTCCCCCGAATCTAAAATGGGTACCCATGTCTTTCTACTCCAAAGTACCAAGCCACACAGCTTTTCTAAATATAGCAATTTTGATGACATTTCCAAAAATCCCCTCAAAGCTTCCACTTAGCAGCATCTTATCTCCCACATAGCATTAGGTACCAAGATAAAACACCCTAAATTTGAATGTCAGGGGTCCACTGAACAGTTTTATGCCCAATATGTATAGGTTTACCCAAGTATGTGGCATGTAGGGGCCCAAATGTGAACATACCCTCATATGATCTATCATTTCTGTAATTTCAGCTCCAGCAAAAGCAACACATTTACATCATTATATGTGGGATAAAGCTAGTAAAAAGTACACTCACCCCAGAAAGTCATATATTTTTGGAAAGTACACATTCCCCCGAATCTAAAATGGGTACCCATGTATTTCTACTCCAAAGTACCAAGACGCAAAGCTTTTCTAAATGTAGCAATTTTGATGACATTTCCAAAAATCCCCTCAAAGCTTCTACTTTGCAGCATCTTATCTCCCACATTGCATTAGGTACCAAGATAAAACACCCTAAATTTGAACACCAGGGGTCCACTGAACAGTTTGATACCCAATATGTATAGCTTTACCCAAATGTGTGGCATGTAGGGGCCAAAATGGGAACATACGCCCATATGATCTGTCATTTCAGCTCCTGCAAAATCAACACATTTACATCCTTTATGTGGGATAATGGTACAAAAAAAGTACGCTCACCCCAGAAAGCCATATATTTTTGGAAAGTACACATTTCTCTGAATCTATAATGGGTACACATTTATTTTTACTCCAAAGTACCAAGCCATAAAGCTTTCCTGTTTGCCTATTTTTATAACATTTCAGAAAATCGCCTAAAAATGTTGCAATTTGCCAAATTTATCTCACAAAATTTCTTGCATACAGAGGCAAATCACCCCAAATAGGAACACCTAAGGTCTACTGAACAGTTTGATGCCCAATATGCATAGATATTCCAAAATCTGTGGTATGTACTGACCCCAAAATGAAAATAGCGCATAAGGATTTCTTGCCGGACAACTCAGCTTTTGCATACTGGGCCCCCTGTGAACGTATTATGTGCCGTAAAGCCCCCTAACTATACAGAAAAACCCAGAAAAACATATAGTTTTGTAAAGTACACATTCTGTCAAATCCAACATCGGTAAAGAATCCTTTCTATACCAAAGTACCAATCTGCAAAGCTTTCCTAAAGTTAGTGGTTTTTATGACATTTCAGAAAATCGCCTAAAAATGTTTGCAATTAGCTGCATTTATCTCACACAATTTATTGCATACAAAGGCAAATCACCCCAAATAGGAACACCTAAGGTCTACTGAACAGGTTGATGCCCAATATGCATAGATATACCAAAGTCTGTGGTATATACTGACCCAAAAATAAAAATAGCGCATATGGATTTCTCACCTGCCAACTCAGCAGAAAACCATATATTTTTGGAAAGTACACATTCTGAAGAATTCAAAATAGGTAAAGTTATTTTTCTACACCAAAGTTACACATGACAAAGCTATGCGAAAAACAGATCAGGAATACCAATACAGGGATAAAAATGCAATAAAACCACAAAAATTGTGCAAATTAGTGAAACGACAAAATAAGTCACACGACTGTCAAAATATACAGTTTTTAGGGTAAAGAAACTAAAAACAATGTGGTAAAAAAAATAAATAAAAAAAAAGTGTTTGTGGACATGTGTGTATATGTGTGAAAGTTGTGTGACAGTGTGTAAGTGTGTATATTAGTGTGCAAAATGAAATTTAAAAAAACCTGCTAAATTTTCTGCTGTAAGTGTGTGTAAATGTATGTAACTGTGTGTAACTGAGTGTGCGTGCGTGTAAGTTCAAAAAATAAACCCCCTTACCTGTCCTGAAGCAGGGATCACAGTCCTGATCCTCCTGCTTCAGTCTTCATCCGGGGCCGGCGCTTGGGGGGGGGAACAGGAAGAGGAAGTGAAGATGAAGCAGCAGACGCGATACGATTGCGTCTGCTGCTTGGGGGTCGGCCTTGCGACGATTGCGTCACAGGGCCGACATAACAGCCCCCCTGGCTCGTTGCCCAGGGGGCTATCATCGCTAAAAACCTTTATCTGCCAAACAACGTACAGCGCACGTTGTTGGCAGATAAAGCCTTTTACTGCAAAGTACGCTGTACGTTGTTGGCAGTGAAAGGGTTAATAAGGCCAGGGAAGGCCAATCCTCCCCAAACCTGTCTGACTCCTTAAAAACAAAATAGGGTAAAAAAAACCTGCTTTACTGCCACTCTTACTGCTGCAAAGCCTGTCTGGGGGTAGGCCAGCGTACCTTCTATCCCTGCATTCTACCTTGTATCATCCTTGCTATGGGTTTTCTCTTCTAAGGCTAAGTCCCGGTATAGCTGAAATCCAATGGGCTGACCCAGGAGGTAATACCTCCACCCCAAACTCTTAGTGACACAGAGAATGTATGTTACAGACCTTAAAGGAGAAGGAAAGGCAAAGTCACTTGGGTGTGCCAAAATGTTAGGCACCCCAAGTGACTTTAATCACTTACCTTGTACCCCGGGCTGGTGCCCCTGTTTGGAGAAAACAGCACCAGCCCGGGGTACCTGGAGCGATGCGCTTCCTCCTTCCTGCTTCCCTTTCCGAAAATGCCATCGGTCGGCACATGAGCAGTAGAGTGAAAAGCCGACTTTTCTGTTAAAATTCGGCTTTTCACTCTACTGCGCATGCACGCGAAGGGAACCAGGAAGGAGGAAGCGATCGCTGCTACCGCGGGCTGGGGCTGTTCTATCCGTACAGGGGCACCAGCCCGGGGTAAAAGGTAGACGATTTAAGTCAGTTGGGGTGCCTAACATTTTGGCACCCCCAAGTGACTTTGCCTTTCTTTCTCCTTTAAGCATCATGCCCCTTTGTTATATTCTCTGATCCCCTTACTACCTCAATTTTGGCACAGCCCCTCTTTAGTGGCTCTGCAGGTCCATAACAGCATTAACCCTTAGCATATATATAAACATATATATAAACTCACATATATAAACTATATATACCAACACCAACACTAACTAACTGTAGATCTTAAGATTATAATAGCCTTGGTTATGATGTTTGTACAAAAAATCATTCAAGGGACTCTTTAAGGCATAAAGTTCACATAATGTGCCATCAGAACCCAAAGCCTAGGTTCCTGCTTACCTCCACAAAGAAGACAATTAAATAAGTCTGGCAAGATCTATTAAATGTAGGGGTTTGATAAAATAGGCCCCACAGGATGGATACCCCTAGGATAGGCCCCGGGAGGGTAATGGTTAAGGTACAATGGGTATAGCCTGGTATATCTATAGTTAATGGGGAGTATCCCCACAGTTCAGGTTATGGCCACAGGGTGGTGCATAGGCCTATAAAATGGGAAGCAGCCATGTGCTGTGAGAGAGTTTTAGTTTGGGAGTCTCTAGAGAGAGGAGCTCCAGTTGGATAGTAGATTTCTGTAAGTAGGACACTTTAGGAGTGTCATGTAGGGAGTGGTAGGTAAGAATGGGCCGCCATTGCCCCTCCAGGAGTGTAGAGGGATTAAGGTCCCACCAGCATTACATCGGCTGGGAGTTTAGGGCACACAGTGTGTAGGTAAGGGAGAGATAGTCTCCAACAGATGGGAGAACCCTGCTAAAGAGTTCCTGGGTGTAGTACCGGGGGTGAGTCTTTGTGGAGGGTCTGCCTGGCGAGAGTACCGGAGAGAGCCCTAAGAGAGGGTCTCCTGGCGTGAGTACCGGGGGGACCTCCTAGATGAGATCATTCTGGCGTGAGTACCCTGGGTACCCCTTTTGAGAGAGGTTCTTTGTGCTATGATGTAACCTGTGGATGTGCCCTGACTGTCCGAGATACACTCCTGGAGAGATCTGCCCAAATAAAGATCAACCTGTTTCATCACAATCTGCTGTATTTCGTGTGTGTACCCAGGATCACTACAAGCGGTAAGGAATTACCCCAGGGAGGGGCAAATCGGCCTGAAGCCAGCGGATCCCATTGAGGGGTTAATACACCACATCAAGTCCCAGGGTGAGAGTTGTAGTTCTCCAATAGCAGAGCCCTGGGTGGAGGCACGCCATTTATCAGAGAAATCCCTGCCCCCCATAGTAAGCGGGGCTCAGGACTTCTGAAAGCGACAACAAGTACCAGTAATTAGCAGGTAGTGCCCCAGGCATTTATACAGTGGGCTACATATACATACAATGTGGCATCTGTGTTTGCTGGTAGGGAGGTTCTGTTGCACGTAGTGAACAGGAAGGGGGGCGGGGGGGGGTTGGACCAAGTAGTATTGCCTCAAGTGTAAATATTACTTGGCCTGGCTCTGGATTTAGCAATAGCAAAGCTAATCTTGTCTACTACCCTGGGATGATTACCATCTGGTCCTGGACATTAGTTTACCTTTACATGCACTAGTCTCTTAAAATTCCTCTTGGGTGATCCATCCATCAGTAGTTATATGGAGGGTATTAAAAAGGAAGCCTTCAGTAGCTGGTACTTCAGTTGTGTATTTTGACAAAAAATACCAGTTCAGAATCTCTTCTTTTTCCCTGGTCTCATCAACCAGTTGACCCAATTTATTTCCCTCTGATACTAGGTTCTCACTCCTTCTTGTTTAATTTCTTTACTATTTACATGTATAATAAATACATTTGGATACATTTTACTCTTAGCTGCAATAACCCTTGCCATTCCTATTTAAGCTTGTCTGCTTTTTTGCATACTTTATTGGCCTCCTTATACCTAATAAACTTTTCAGTTGCCCCATCTAACTTGAATAGTCTCACCACCTACACTATCAAACCACAAAGGTTTTGTTTTGCGATGTCTCTTCTTGCTTAAAAGGGGAATATACTGACATACATTTATTAAGCTGCATTTTAAAGACATTACTTTTCCCTTCAGTGTTTAACCCTGTGAAAAAGCCTTCCCCATTTAAAGGAGAAAGAAAGGTAAAAACCAAGTATGCTTTATCAGTAAGGTCTATGTAAATAACTCACAGAAACGTCATCTATCAAAAGAAAAACAGGATTTCTTGTCTCTTTTTTGTAAACATGTTGCTCGGGTGTCTGACTTCCTCTCTCAGAAAAATCCTTAATTCTTGTGGCCAGGGTCTGCGCAGTTCTCTCCCCTCTCCTGCTCCCCTCTCTCATAAGAATGCTAACAACTCCCTCCCCCCTGCTATATTATTTTGACTTGACAACCCCATTACACCAGATAATGTCTGGATAATTGAAGACATCCATAATAACAACTTGACCTAGTTGTGCAGCCTCTTCCATTTGTAATAGTAGCTAGCCTTTATTACACATATACAGGTCATTTTGTAGCACCAATAATAATAATAATATTCTTTGTAAATACCCAAAGGGATTTCACACCCACCCCAGTGCTATTTCTTTAATGCATGACTTTAAAGGAGAAGGAAAGGCATTTTATTGCCAATAGATTAGTCACAATATTACAAGCTAGAACGCTATATTTATTTTGCAGAAAGCTTTAGCATACCTGAGTAAACAGCCCTAGAAGCTTCCTCTGTTTAAGATAGGAGCTGCCACTTTAGCTTAGTCTCAGTAGCTTCCATGCTGCAGATCTGGCTGCTGGTAGCTCAGATTACACAGAGTTGGGAGCTGGGAGCAAATTCTTATGGGAGGGGAAGCAAATTCTGATGGGAGGGGGAGGAGGATAAGGGAGGAGTAGAGGAAAAGAGGAGCAAAGTGAACAGACCAGTCAATTCTATCCAGGATGTGGCATCCAACTGGCAGGACCAACTGGCAATCTGGGCGGCTAAGTGGCAGATGAGATTTAATGTGGATAAATGTAAGGCCATGCACCTGGGATGTAAGAATATGCAAGCCATTTATACCCTTAATGGGACTGCACTATGCAAATCCATAATGGAGAAGGGCCTTGGAGTTCTTGTAGATAATAAACTTGTCTGTAGCAAGCAATGCCAGGCAGCACCTGCAAGGGCAAACAAGGTTTTGAGCTGTATTAAAAGGAGTATAGATTCAAGGGAGGAAGGTGTTATTCTTCCCCTTTACAGAGCACTGGTAAGGCCCCATCTAGAATATGCTGTTCAGTTCTGGTCCCCAGTGCTCAAACGGGACATTATTGAGTTAGATACGGTCCAGAGAAGGGCGACTAAGCTGTTAAAGGGTATGGAAAGTCTCAGTTATGAAGAAAGACTGGCCAAGTTGGGTCTGCTTACACTGGAGAAGAGGCGCTTAAGAGGTGACATGATAAATATGTATAAATATAAAAGGGGATCATATCATAAACTCTCTAATGCTTTTTTTACCAGTAGGTCCTTCCAACGGACACGAGGGCACCCTCATCCATTTAGAAAAAGGGAGGTTCCGTTTAAATATTCGGAAAGGGTTTTTTACTGTGAGAGCTGTGAAGCTGTGGAATTCCCTCCCCGAATCAGTCATGCTAGCTGATACATTATATAACTTTAAGAAGGGCCTGGATGGCTTTTTAGCAAGTAAGGGAATACAGGGTTATGGGAGATAGCTCTTAGTACAAGTTGATCCAGGGACTGGTCCGATTGCCATCTTGGAGTCAGGAAGGAATTTTTTTCCCCTCTGCAGCAAATTAGAGAGGCCTCAGATGGGTTTTTTTGCCTTCCTCTGGATCAACTAGAAGTTAGGCATTATGGTTGAACGTGATAGACGTACGTCTTTTTTCAACCTAACTTACTATGTTACTATGATAGACAGTTCTCTTTGTAACAGTGGGATCTTCTTAGCTAATATTCAGCATGCCCCCTCATTCCTCCCCCACAACCACTTTCTTATTCCACTTCCCTTTCAACACTAGCTTTCCCATAATACTCTAACACTCCAATTCTCTCTTGTCTAGTTTAAACACTCCTCCAGCCACTTGGACATATACTGTAAACATTATTAACAATAATAATAAATACAGAACCTCCTTGCTTGAACCAAACCAATGTCATCCATAATACGAAAAAACATTTCTTTAATTAATGTTATAGCCTGAAACAATGAATTTCTTAGTACCGTATTTTTCGCCGTATAAGACGCACTTTTTCTTCCGCAAAACTGGGGGGGAAAAGTTGGTGCTTCTTATACGACAAACTAGACGCACTCAAACTAGATGCAATGCGCTTGTTGCGCGCACCCAGCCCCCCCCCCACGTGGATGACCTTACGCTGCATGTAGACGCGTTGTGCGCATGACATAATGCGTGGACGGCCGTACCATGCATCCTCTTCCCCTTGCAGTGCCGATCAGAAGATGCGCTGTTAGCGGCTGTGTCTGTGCGGCGGTCCGCAGTACCGAGTGAGTGTCCCCTTGTCTGTGTGCGCAACGTGATCTGAGCCGCACTAGCTAAAAATAATCAGCAGCCTTCAGCCCATGCAAATCCCGGAGCCCCCTGCTGCTGCTGCTGGGGCAGCCAGGCAGTAATCACATGCCTCATTATGTGCGAGCCCAGAGACAATTAACTTTATACAGTTGACATAAAATATTTTACTACAGTATTTGGTTCAGAATCTTTTTTTTCTAGATTTTCCTCCTTTAAAATTGGGTGCGTCATATATTCCGGAGCGTCTTATAGGGCGAAAAATACGGTATCTGTCTAGGTTTTAGGCTGATGCCACATGGGGCTGATTTTTGACCTGTGGAAAAATGCAGGCTGAGAATCAGCCCCTATGCTAGCATTAGCTTTCTATCTTTCCTGCACCCAGAACCATTGAAAAAGAAGTGTGATGGCACAACCTAAATGCCCCAAAATGACTTGCTTTCAGGAAAAGACTGTATTACACCTCTTTTGGAACTGTTTTATGCACAAGAACTATGGAGAACAGTAAGCCCTTTATTAAAACTGGTAGGAGGACTCTCGAACATAGACTATAACAGGAATCCTCAAACTACGGCCCGCAGGCCGGATCCGGTCCCCGCTGTGTCCTCACCCCTGGCTACTACCAGTGGGGAGCAGGTTGCGGGAGGACTCAAAGGGGAGAGGGGGAGCAGGAGAATGCAGCGGAGCAGGCCGTAGTTTGAGGATGCAGCAGAGAGGGGTGTGCAGGCAGCGGCAGAGGGCCGTAGTTTGATAACGCAGCAGGGAGCTGGAGCAGGCCATAGTTTAAGGGCTATAATGCGGTCCCCCAACAGTATGAGGGACCATGAAGTGGACCCCTGTTTAAAGTTTGAGGAATCCTGGACTATAATGTCAATCTTTGTGGACACATGCAATGCGCTTGACAGGCTCATTTTATGGTTTTATGGAAAACGCAAAAATTTTTTAAAGAAGCTCTTTGGAGAACTTGAAATACGATGCATTATAATTTAGAAAAGATTTTAATATGTGATTGCATAGCCCTGGCTTTTAGCATTAAGGATTTTATATTTTTAAATTGACAAAAAGAAGGTGACAAAACATGAACTATTACTGAACTCTGTTTTTGCCTGCCGATTGCTCCTGTCACTGGCCTATATATTTGTTTATATTTTTACCTTGCACCAGTTGGCATTCTGTTATTTTGTTTCTATTAAAAGCTTGCATTCACATTATCATGGCTTCACAGCTCAGTTCTGCCATTTACGGGTATACAGCAGGTTACCCAGTATACAGACTTCCATCTGATTGCTTCTCCTCAGTGTCTGATCATAAAACAAGCATGATATCCAAGGCTACTGAGATAATGCAATCTACAATTAGTATTGATGTTGGCATTTATAGTTTATGTATGTGAGGGTGTAGAGAGGTCGGTATAGGTCTATGTGTGTGCTGGGATTCGCTTGGATTGGTTGAACTTTATGGACTTTGGTCTTTTTTCAATCCAGTTTTACAATGTGACTGTAATTTCTTACTTTTGCAGCTGCTGACTGGCAATGCTTGCTGCATGCCAGTCAGCAAATCTATTTTTCAGTCATGATATGATTTAATATAAATCATGACTGAAAAATAGTTTTGCTTGCATATTACATTCTCTGACCATCACCTGGTTACATTTTCTGTCTCTCACTCTCCTTCCCAACCTGCTCCTTCCCCCACTTTACTAATTCGAAATACACGTGACATAGACCTCCCGGCCTTAGCTCGCTCTTTCAGGCCCAGTCTCTCCTCCTTTAATGAGATGTCTGACCCTGATACCCTGGTTAGCGAGTACAACAGCATACTAGCCTCCACCATTGATTCATTTGCACCCCTTCAGCCTAAGCGTACTCGGGTCCAAAACCCACACCCCTGGCTGAATGTGCGCACCAAATTCTTACGCTCCTGTGCGAGGTCTGCCTCAACTCTGCCTTGTCGAAAGCTAAACAGGAATACTACAATACCCTTATAAACAATAATAAATCCAACCCGAAACGACTGTTTTCTATATTCAATACCCTTCTGTGTCCCTCACAGACTTCATTACCTAACTTTATGCACTCTCCCCTGGACTTTGCTGATTTCTTCATGAACAAAGTGGAGTCCATTTGCAATCAAATTCCCCCCTCTATTAATACTAACAAGCTCCTCCTTCCTCAGCCCCCTTCTGTATGTCTTAGCTCTTTTGGTCCCGTAACTGTCTCTGAAGTCTCCCAGCTTGTCGGTTCCCCTCACCACTTGTTCTCTAGACCCTATGCCTTCTTCTCTGCTTAAACACTGTGCTGCTGAACTTACTCCAGCTCTTACTCACATCTTCAACTCTTCTCTGACTTCTGGAAGTTTCCCCTCTTCCTTCAAACCGGCCTGTGTCAAGCCTATCCTTAAAAAGGCCACACTGGACCCGTCCTGTCTCTCTAACTACCGCCCTGTCTCGCTTCTACCGATTGCCTCCAATATCTTAGAGCGTATTGTCTTCTCCCATATAACTAACTTTCTTAATGCACATAATTTATTGGACCCGCTGCAATCTGGTTTTTGGCCTGCACACTCTACTGAGACGGCACTGTGCAGAGTTACAAATGATCTTCAGGCTGCCAAAGCCAAAGGTCACTTTTCTATACCAATCCTCCTCGATCTATCAGCTGTGTTTGACACGGTTGACCACTCCCTCCTGATGCAGATTCTGCATTCGATTGGTCTCCATAGTCGGGCTGCATCCGGGATCTCTTCTTACCTCTCTAACCGTTCATTCACTGTCTCCTATGCTAACAAAACCTCATCTCCGGTTCCTCTTAATGTGGGGGTACCCCAAGGCTCTGTACTTGGGCCGTTGTTGTTCTCACTTTACACGCTGTCTTTGGAGATCTTATCCGTTCATTTGGCTTTAAATATCATCTGTATGCTGATGATACCCAAATTTACTTTTCGACCCCTTCGTTAACAGTCGAAACTGAGACTCAAATCTCTAACTGCCTCCTGGCCATCTCTAATTGGATGAATCAATGCCACCTCAAACTGAACCTAACAAAAACTGAACTAATGATCTTTCCGCCTAAGCCTGGTCCTACCCCCCCTTCTCTATCTCTATTGAAGGCACCCTCATCAACCCGGTTGATTCGGCGCGTTGTTTGGGGGTGATCTTTGACTCCTGTCTCTCCTTCTCTGACCATATTAACACCACTGTCAAAATCTGTCACTTTTTCCTGCGCAATATTGCCAAAATCTGTCCCTTTCGATCTACTGCAACAGCTAGGCTGCTCATGCATGCTCTCATCCTATCCCGACTTGACTACTGTAACCTGCTACTAATCGGACTCCCTAACTCCCATCTTTCCCCCCTTCAGTCTATATTAAATACTGCTGCCAGAATTCTCCTCCTCTCATCCAGGAGAGTTCAGGCCATTCCCTTGCTAAAGTCCTTATCGTGGCTTCCTATTAAACAAAGAATATCTTACAAACTCCTTCTCTTAACCTTCAAAGCCCTCCATTCCTCTGCTCCTCACTACATCTTTTCCCTTGTGTCTCTGTACGTTCCTGGCCTATTTTAATACCCCTGTTTTTATTAATGTATTCTACTGTACAGTGCTGCGTACATAAGTAGCACTTTATAAATAAAGTTATACATACATACATACATACATTACATGGTTGTATATAAACCAAGTCATCCTGCATTTTCATTGATTGCACACATGCAAATATACATTATAAGGGTGTCCAATATTTAATGGCAGACCAGTTGTTGGATAAAGACTGCATTGTGCAAACCTTTTATTGTAACAGATGCTTTTCATAGTAACAAATAAAATGTGACCCTACCCAATGCAGTATACAATCTATTTTTCCATTATAGACACAAAAACGCACAAAGTAGGGCCAGCATGTTTTAGGATCTTGAAAGGAGGTTGAGCCAACCAAAGTTAAACCATGCACATGCACAGAAAACACATAAGCTGCACACGGATATTGACCTGGTCAGAATCAAGCCCCTACCCCACAGATAACCACTGTGTAACAATAAAGATTGATAATATATAGCTCATTATGTTTTGGTTAAATAGAATCCCCCAAAAACCTAGGCGCTCTTAATCGGAAATCTTGAAGGTCAAACCAATAAAACTTCTATATTGTGAAGTTATACATACAGATTTGCAGCTCCTTCTTTGGATAACCCCTTTGGGTGGGTCTCAAGAATATATGCAGGTGTGTCAGTGGGAGCGCATGTAGATGTAGAACATGTGAAATAAAAACACAAAATACAAATAGTGCAATACGTCTGTTGAATTCAGAACAGCCACCATGTGTAGTAACCACAAATTGTGAATATTCTCCCACGAGTGCAATAACACTATATGCTCACCAGATGGCAATATTCTCCCACAAGTGCAATAACACTATATGCTCACCAGATGGCAATGTGTTCCAGCCAAATAATCTCTTGAGCGAATTCAATTTGCAGAGATGCCAAGGACCTCAGTATGATGCAGCAGAAAGAAGAAGCAGCACATAGTATAATACAATTTAATAAAAATATAATATGATAAAAGAACTACTTACAATTTGTCGAAGTTTACAAGCATGTTAAAGAATCTTCACAATTTTTGGTTACTACACATGGTGGCTGTTCTGAATTCAACAGATGTATTGCACTATTTGTATTTTGTGTTTTTATTTCACATGTTCTACATCTACATGCGCTCCTACTGACACATCTGCATTTATGTTTTGGTTGTTGCACTAAAGGGTACTTTAATTTTATTAACTCGGTCTAATAATCCAATCATTGTTTTACAGGATTCCAGTGATGCTAACTGGTATTGTTGCACTGATCATACTCATGGTTATGTTCAACAGGAACAAGGTATTAAAGAGATAATATCTTCTAAAAATGTCTTTTTCTTTAAAATAAACTTTTTAGGGCTGATTCACTAAAGTGCAATAAATTTTATCGCACTTTTTTTGCGTTAAATAAGACGCGACAATTAGCGTGTGATTCACAACAGTATTACCGCGTGCGTTAAGTCGCGTATCACATGCGTGAAATTTCGCGCTACTGCGTTAATTTTCTCGCAGAAATTAATACGAACGCATGACACAAACGCTTAGGCGCGCTAAATATCGCATTGGTCTATGCGAAAATTAACACCTACTTCAGGCAGGCGATAATTATAGAAAAGTACAGTTAATGAGTTTTTGGCAATAAAATATGGACTTAGCAGTGTTATTTATTTAAGTATGTGTTTTTTACGAAATTTTACTAAAGTCTTGGCATGTATGTAATTTCGCTACTATAGCGGTAAATATTTAGTCGCCATAATATGCAGTAATATAGCGGTAAATATTTAGTCGCCATAATATGCAGTACTGTAGCGGTAAATATTTAGTCGCCATAATATGCAGTACTATAGCGGTAAATATTTAATCGCCATAATATGCAGTACTATAGCGGTAAATATTTAGTCGCACAAATACATTACTAGGTATATTTTGGCGACTTATTTGTCGCGACTTTGTAATCTCGCGACTTGCGTACATTTTGTAGCGACTTTGTAATCTTGTGACATGTGCGACTTGTGGCCATTTTGTGTCATTGAGCCTGCAGTCACACTACAGAGAGCATCATGCCTGGGGTTTCTGATCTGCTACCAGAGGAGAGGCGCTACATTGTGACCTTTTTCCTGCGCTCAGGATATGATAGGCTGCCGCTGGGGCCCTTAGGGGTCCATGAAAGGAAGAGGGCGATCCTGCGCGAGCTCAAAGACGGGTTGCTCGCCAGGTTTGCCCTTGATGTGGACCTCCACCTGCTCCAGCGGTTATGGTCGGACCTGAAGCGCAGGAATTCAGATCTGGTCGCTGAAATAGCAGAAGGTAATTATTGTACTTTATTATGCTTTTACAGAATACGTTCAGTAAAAGATTTAGCAAGTAATTTGAACTAAAAGTACAAATGTAAGAAATGTCAGGGATGAGGAAAGTTCCTGTGAGGAACTGAAACGTTGGTCATAATAAACCTCTGAATATTATTTCACATCTTCGTGACTCCTTGTGAAAATCCTGTGTGTGCCGTCACCATATGCCTGTCTAGATTTTGATTTGCACAGGCCCCCAGGTATTATTGTTCCTTATGGTGTGCAGCTTCCCAGCACTTCGTATTGTATATATATATATATATATATATATTTTTTTTTCAAATACATATGCATAAATAAGTTTAAAGCAGGGGGGAAGCAGCAGGGAGCGGCCCATAGTATGAGTAATTTGGGGAAGGACCACAAATGTTTTAGGGGGCCCTGGCTAACAATGTCTGTGTGTCCTTTGTATTACATAGTAAGTTGGGTTGAAAAAAGACATACGTCCATCAAGTTCAACCATAATGCCTATATATAACCTGCCTAACTACTAGTTGATCCAAAAAAACCCCATCTGAAGCCTCTCTAATTTGCCGCAGAGGGGAAAAAGTTCCTTCCTGACTCCAAGATGGCAATCGGACCAGTCCCTGGTTCAACTTGTACTAAGAGCTATCTCTCATAACCCTGTATTCCCTCACTTGCTAAGAATCCATCCAGCCCCTTCTTAAAGCTATATAATGTATCAGCCAGTACGACTGATTCGGGGAGGGAATTCCAGAACTTCACAGCTCTCACAGTAAAAAATCCTTTCCGAATATTTAAATGGAACCTCCCTTCTTCTAAACGGAGTGGATGCCCTCGTGTCCGTTGGAAGGACCTACTGGTAAATAAAACATTAGAAAGGTTATTATATGATCCCTTTATATATTTATACATAGTTATCATGTCACCTCTTAAGCGTCTCTTCTCCAGTGTAAACAAACCCAACTTGGCCAGTCTTTCTTCATAACTGAGACTTTCCATACCCTTTACCAGCTTAGTTGCCCTTCTCTGGACCCTCTCTAACTCAATAATGTCCCGTTTGAGCACTGGAGACCAAAACTGAACAGCATATTCTAGATGGGGCCTTACCAGTGCTCTGTAAAGGAGAAGAATAACCCCCTTCTCCCGTGAATCTATACCCCTTTTAATACAGCTCAAAACCTTGTTTGCCCTTGCAGCTGCTGCCTGGCATTGCTTGCTACAGCCAAGTTTATTATCTACAAGTACTCCAAGGTCCTTCTCCATTATGGATTTGCCTAGTGCAGTCCCATTAAGGGTATACGGGGCTTGCATATTTTTACATCCCAGGTGCATGACCTTACATTTATCCACATTAAATCTCATCTGCCACTTAGCTGCCCAGATTGCCAGTTGGTCAAGATCCTGCTGCAGGGATGTCACATCCTGGATAGAATTGACTGGTCTGCAGAGTTTTGTGTCATCTGCAAACACTGATACATTACTCATACTACCCTCCCCTAATTCATTTATGAACAAGTTAAACAGAAGTGGACCCAGTACAGAACCCTGAGGGACCCCACTGAGAACCTTATTCCAAGTAGAGAATGTGCCATTAACAACCACCCTCTGTACCCGATCCTGTAGCCAGTTTTCTATCCATGTGCAAATGACTTCACTAAGACCAATAGACCTTAGCTTAGAAAGCAGTCGTTTGTGGGGAACGGTATCAAATGCTTTGGCAAAATCCAAATAGATTATATCTACTGCATCCCCACTGTCCAGCTTCTTACTGACCTCATCATAAAAAGCAATTAAATTGGTCTGACATGACCTGTCCTTCATAAAGCCATGCTGATTACTGCTCATAATGCCATTCTCCCCTACATAATTTTGTATGTGATCCCTTAACAAGCCTTCAAATAACTTGCCCACCACGGATGTCAAACTTACAGGCCTATAATTACCAGGCTGAGATCTTACTTCCTTTTTAAATATGGGAATGATATTCGCTTTCTTCCAATCCCTAGGTACCATGCCTGATGAAAGCGAGTCTGAGAATATCAGAAACAAGGGCCACTGCAATTCTGCCCCTAGCTCTCTCAGTACCCGAGGGTGTATTCCATCTGGCCCAGGTGCCTTGTTTACATTTATCGTGTGTAACCCTTTAAGCACCATATCCTGTGCCAACCACTGTGTAGTTGGAGCTGAGGCAACAGTGAAGCTATTGGGTGGGACTTGGCCCACTGGCTCCTCTACTGTATACACAGAAGAAAAGAACTGGTTAAGCACATCTGCCTTTTCTGTATCCGCTGTAACCATATTGTTACTATAACTCAACGGGGCCACACCCTCAACCTGCATCTTTTTACTATTAATATACTTAAAAAACTTAAAAAAACTTTGATTGATGTGAGGGTTCACAGGGGGAGGGGCCATTGGGGGTGTGGGAAGAGGGGGGCCCCAAAAATGTTGTTGTGAGGGGCCCCTTTATTTATGATGGTGGCCCTCTGTGTATGAATGTATATATATATGTATAATAGATTTAAATAACATCTTGCAATACTATTTCACAGAACTTCAGCTGGACGTAGCGCCTCTTCTCCATCCAGAGGCCCAACCCCAGGCTCCCGAGGCCCCACAGGCTCCCGAGGCCCCCGAGGCTCCAGCGCCACACCAGGCACCCGAGGATCCAGAGGCTCCTGCAGCCGCCGAGGCCCCAGCGCCACCAGAGGCCCCAGAGTCACAAGAAGCCCCGGACACACCCCAGGCCCCGGACACACCCCCTTCATTTCTCCCCCAGTTTCCCCCCAGGCCCTTGAGTTCTCCTCCCAGGCCCCGGACTCACCCCAGGCTAAGCGCTGGGCACCAGGTCCTCCTGCGGACGAGGGACCATCACGCCGGACCGAAGATGTGGGGACCCAAACAACACCTGGGTGGACTGACCCCACACTTTGGTCAATGCAGGAGGACCTGGATACTATCAAGGCCCAGTTGGCCGAGCTAAAGCAGGACATGCGTGAACTCAAGGGCAGCAAGCCCTAGTTTTTTTTTTTTTAAAGAATTTTATTGTTAAAATTAAAGTTTTTATTTTTCTACTTTTGAACTGGTTAATGTCTAATTATTTTGCCTTCCTTGATATGGTATTCTATACTTTCATGTAGTGTCTCCTACACTCTTACATTTATCAGTAACAGCATCAATATGCTATATGGTTTAAATTTTTGCAAATATTCTGCCAACAATTTTGTCTTTAGCCCATTTTGCTGAATAGTAAAGCTTGCGTTAATTAGTACGTAGCATATTTTCTGGCGAGTGTGATAACTGCCAATCCAATGTTTTGTTGCCAGAATAATTGCAATATTATATTTGTCCACGTTTACTAAAGTGCCCATAACATATTTGCCATTTATTCTGTGTCTAAAATCTCCCACTTAATTTAAGCCACTTTAGCAAACGGACCCCTAAGTATTTGGCTAAATATTCTTAAATGCCCCCCCCCCCCCCCCCATTTTATTATTTTTAGCACTTCTTTTTTTTTCTTACTTATATTTTTATTGTTTTTTTTTTTTTGCAAATAAACATTTATACAGCACCTCTCTAGCACTTCTGTGCTCTCCCAGGGCAAAATGTCGCCAGTTTTATGCTGCTGATGCGTGCGTAATGTCGTGACAATTAGCGCACGTGTAAAAGCTACCGCACTTGCGATTATTAGCATGCATGCGAAAAATACCACGCGTGCGTTATTTAGCGCATAAAATATTGCATGCAGTATCGCGCGTAAATTAGCGCAAGTGTGCTTATAGTGAATCGTGCGATAAGTCACGAAAATTTAGACGCAATAAAAATTTTAACGCACACTATAAATAGTGCACATTTTATCGCACTTTAGTGAATCAGCC
The DNA here is from genome assembly GCF_000004195.4 of Xenopus tropicalis. Taxonomy (NCBI): domain Eukaryota; kingdom Metazoa; phylum Chordata; class Amphibia; order Anura; family Pipidae; genus Xenopus; species Xenopus tropicalis. Next base: position 56,366,485 of record NC_030683.2, read on the forward strand.
CTTTTGTGTATATGTGAAAACATCTTTTGTAATGTTTCCTTTGCTCTTTTGCATTAAATATTTTAATTTACACACCTGTTATGTCTAACCTTTACATTAACATTCTATTGAGCAGTTCTTTATTATAGCATTGCATTTCCTGTCACTACTTTTGTGTTCAGCTACCTTATCTATTGTCTGATAAAACCTGTAGCAAGATGTGTTAGATTTAGCCACTAGAGGTCTCACTCCTTCTAGACCTGGGTACAATTTAGCTAACAGATACTTGTTGGTAGCTGCAGAGAGTGTGTGCAGCAGTAATGGCTTCTGTTAGAATCATCTAATAAAGTTTGTGCTGATCCTGAGATAGTATCACCTTGATTTGGCAACCTATCTTAACATGGTGGCAGCAGGGAACAGAACCTTAGAGTGAAAAGCTGCCTGGAATCACTTGAAGTGAAAGTAAAAATAAAGCAGCACCCTGCAGCTGTGACTGGAGGTACAGCTATAATTGCGAGTAACGATCACTGCTAATATTCATATAATATGGAGAGCGGACTAAAATCCCCTGAGAGACTAAAGGGCCGAGTCATTAAAACACAAGTTCGAATCCCGAATGGGAAAAATTTCTGAAGATCGCAAATATCACGAAAATGCTTATGAAAAAAACGTATTAGTCACGATAATATCGCATTGGCGATCCAAAAGTCATGAAATTTTCGTACCAAACAATTGTAAACAGCGGCAGAACCTTTCCGAATTTTTCACGCAATTGTATGAAAAAGTTGCGCGGGCATACGAAAAAGTTGCGCAAGCGCAAGAAAATCGGCGAAAATGCGCTTGGAGCGTTCGAATGAATGTAGCTGATGATATAGTAACATAGTAACATAGTAAGTTGGGTTGAAAAAAGACATACGTCCATCACGTTCAACCGTAATGCCTATATATAACCTGCCTAACTACTAGTTGATCCAGAGGAAGGCAAAAAACCCATCTGAAGCCTCTCTAATTTGCCGCAGAGGGGAAAAAATTCCTTCCTGACTCCAAGATGGCAATCGGACCAGTCCCTGGATCAACTTGTACTGAGAGCTATCTCCCATAACCCTGTATTCCCTCACTTGCTAAGAATCCATCCAGCCCCTTCTTAAAGCTATATAATGTATCAGCCAGTACAATTGATTCGGGGAGGGAATTCCACAACTTCACAGCTCTCACAGTAAAAAATCCTTTCCGAATATGTAAACAGAACCTCCCTTCTTCTAAACGGAGTGGGTGCCCTCGTGTCTGTTGGAAGGACCTACTGGTAAATAAAACATTAGAAAGGTTATTATATGATCCCGTTATATATTTATGCATAGTTATCATGTCACCCCTTAAGCGCCTCTTCTCCAGCGTAAACAGACCCAACTTGGCCAGTCTTTCTTCATAACTGAGACTTTCCATACCCTTAACCTCTCTGGACCCTCTTTAACTCAATCATGTCCGTTTGAGCACTGGAGACCAGAACTGAACAGCATATTCTAGATGGGGCCTTACCAGCACTCTGTAAAGGGGAAGAATAACCCCCTCATCCCGTGAATCTATACCCCTTTTAATACAGCTCAAAACCTTTTTTTCCCTTGCAGCTGCTGCCTGGCATTGCTTGCTACAGCCAAGTTTATTATCGACATACATGACATACTTATTGTTGGTGAAGGTGATAGCCTAGAATCTGCCACCGGAAATCATGATCTGAAAATGATCAAACTTTTAGAAAGATGTAGACAAAAAAGCATTAAACTCAACCTGGAAAAATTTAAGCTTAAAATGACTGATGAGCCATATATAGGGCATCTTTTGACATGAAGTGGCTTAAAAGTGGATCAAGAAAAAGTCGGGGCAATTCAGGAAATGCCTGCCCCAACAGATGTAAGGGGAGTTCAGCGCTTCCTAGACATAGTTAATTATCTCTCCAAATTCTGTGGCCATTTGTCAGATATGTGTGAACCACTGAGACAGTTAGCACATAAAGATTCACTCTGGGAGTGGAAAGAAATACAGCAAACAGCTTTTGACTCGGCAAAACTGGGCAGATGCAGCCACTCTACTATACTATACTATAACCCTTGTCAAGCAGTGGTAATACAATGTGATTCCTCAGAAAATGGCCTGTGAGCCACACTGATGCAGGAGAAAGAACCTGTAGCATTTGCAAGCAGAGCTCTAACAACTACAGAACGTGGTTATGCTCAGATAGCTGTTGTATTTGGTATGGAGAAGTTCCATCAGTACACATATGGAAAACACGTAACAGTGCATTCAGTTCATAAGCCTCTGGAGACCATTACAAAGAAGCGTCTAATAAATGCTCTAAAAAGCCTGCAGCGCATGCTTCTTAGATTGCAAAAGTATGATTGTGACATTTCCTACTGTCCAGGAAAAGATTTACTAAGTGCAGATGCACTGAGCAGGGCCTACCTTCCTAACTCACATGGAGGTGACAAGGATATTGAAACCATCAATATGTGTGAATATTTGCCAATGCGTGAAGATAGGCTTTAAGAGGTGCAAACATGCACAGAACATGATTCCACAATGCAAATTCTAAAGACAGGGTTGGCCAAAATATAAACAATATACCCCTGTTGAAATGTCTCCCCTTTTTCACATCAGAGATTAACTATCAATACATCAGGGCATCATATTCAAGGGAGAAAGAGTTGTCATACCAGGGAGTCTCAGAAGAGATATTATGGAGATATTATAGAAGGGTGATGCTGCCAAAATTCTTATTCACTTTCTTATAATATCTCGCCTGGACTACTGTAACTCCGTGTTAATTGGCCTTCCCCTCCAAAGACTGTCCCCTCTCCAGTCCATAATAAATACTGCTGCCAGGCTCATACATCTCTCCAACCGCACCTCCTCTGCCATGCCACGCTACCATTCAGGATACAATTCAAACTAATGACTCTCACATACAAAACAGCTCATAACTCTGCCCCACCCTACATCTCTGAACTTATCTCTAGGTACCATCCAACCCGCTTGTTACGCTCCTCTACTGACCTGACCTGCTCCTCAACTCCTCTCTCATTGCCTCCTCACACACTCGCATTCAAGATTTTGCAAGGGCTGCACCCCTTCTCTGGAATACGCTCCCACAAACTATCAGACTTTCTCCCAATCTATCTGCCTTCAAGGGATCTCTAAAAACGCATTTATTTAGAGAAGCTTACCCTAATATTGTTTAAAATAACCTCAATGTGCTGCTAAAAGCAATAACCTGTGCCACACCTCTCACAACTCTGTCATGCCCATTCCCACACCTTGTGTCTCAACCCTTCTTCTTGTAGATTGTAAGCTCTTTTGGGCAGGGCTCTCTTCAACTGCTTTATATGTTACTCTGTATGTCCAATGTATGAAACCCACTTATTGTACAGCGCTGTGGAATATGTTGGTGCGTTATAAATAAATGTTAATAATAATAATAAAATGCTCTGACTGAGGGAAGGAGGTTGTTGCTCAAAATCTCACAATACATGGCCCCATTCATCCTCTCCTTAATACAGTGCAGTCGACCTATCCCCTTCACAGAAAAACACCCCCAAAGCATGATGTTACCATCCCCATGCTTGACAGTAGGGATGGTGTTCTTGGGATGCAACTCATCCTTATTTTTCCTCGAAACATGGCGAGTGAAGTTTAGACCAAAAAGTTCTACTTTGGTCTCATCTGACCACATGACTTTCTCCCATGCCTCCTCTGGATCATCCAGATGGTCATTGGCAAACTTCAGACAGGCCTGGACATGTAATGACTTGAGCAGGGGAACCTTCTGTGCAATGCATGATTTGAAACCATGACGGCGTAGTGTTTTACCGACAGTGACCTTTGAAACTGTAGTCCCAGCTCTCTTCATGTCACTGACCAGCTCCTCCCTTGTAGTTCTGGGCTGATTCCTCACCTTTCTTATCATCAGTGATACCCCACGAGGTGAGATCTTGCATGGAGCCCCAGTCCAAGGGAGACTGACAGTCGTCTTTAGCCTCTTCCATTTTCTAACAATTGCTCCAACAGTTGATCTATTTTCACAAAGCTGCTTGGCAATTGCCCCATAACCCTTTCCAGCCTTGTGGAGGTCCACAATTTTGTCTCTGGTGTCTTTTGACAGCTCTTTGGTCTTGCCCATGGTGGTAGTTGGAGTCTGACTGGCTGTGGGGTGGACAGGTGTCTTTTAAAAGGTGCTACTAATTTAAATTAATGAGTGGAGTAGAGGTGGACTATTTAAAGGCAGAGTAACAGATCTTTGAGAGCCATAATTCTTGCTGATTACCAGGTGTTTAAATACGTATGTGCAGCAGTGCAACACAAATACATTCTTTAAAAATCATACAATGTGATTTCCTGAATTTTATTTTAAATGCTCTCCCTCCATGATTTCTAAGTGGGAGAACTTGCAAAATTGCAGGGTGTTCAAATACTTATGTTCCTCAATGTATGTTAATATTTCAATTGTTTGCTTATAGTGGCCCTTCTGTCTTTGCTGTACAGAAAATTGAAATGACACCATCCTACCAAGCAGTGCATAAGCGCGTTTTCTCCATTATAGCCCAAAGGTTAGCATGTGTGCCAGCAGCACTGGAGTCCTGAGTTTGATTCTGGTCACTGGACTATCTTTAAGAAGTTTGTATGTCCTGCATAGGTTTCCTCCAGTTACTCTGAAATCTGAAATACTTTAAAAAAAGATTTCCAGTTAGCTAAAAATGTATATATACATATATATATATATATGGGGAAAAAGAACATCCCCTATCTGCTTATATTCCCCTCCAATGTACTTGTAAAGAGTAATCATGTCCCCTCGGAAGCTCCTTTTTTTCCAGAGAAAACAACCCCAACCTTGACAGTCTAACCTCATAGTTTAAATCTTCCATCCCCTTTACCAGTTTAGTTGCACGTCTCTGCACTCTCTCCAGCTCATTAATATCCATTTAAAGGACAGGAGCCTAAAACTGCTCTGCATACTCAAGGTGAGGCCTTACCAGGGACCTATAAAGAGACAAAATTATGTTTTAATCCCTTGATTCAATGCCCTTTTTTATACAAGACAGCACTTTATTTGCTTTAGTAGCCACAGAATAACACTGCCTGGAATTCACCCTTCATTCATATTAAGACATTCCCTTAAATCCATATGGCCTTCTTTCCTGTGAATAGCACAGCATGTCCCAGCACCTAATTATACACCCCAGAGACCCCTTGACAACTATTTTCTAACAACCCCCACCAGGTTCACTTCCCACAGGCAGCATAGGGCAGGCAGAGTATGGCACACACAGGCATCATAGGGCAGGCATAGTATGGAACACACAGGCATCATAGGGCAGGCAGACTATGGTACACAGGCAGCATAGGGCAGGAGAGTATAGTACACACAGGCAGCATATGGCAGGCAGAATATGGCACACATACACAAGCATAGGGCAGGCAAAGTATGACACACACAGGCAGCATAGGATAGGCAGAGTATGGCACACAGGCAGAATAGGGCAGGCAGAGTAAGCAGCCAGACAGATCAGGTGCTACACAGAGTGGGGGGCATGGGCCACCAGTTGGACAGCACTTTACTACACCATTTTTTTCATGCACTTCCTCATAGGTGCTGTTTTGTATTATCAATCAAAGTGGTGAAAGGAAGAGAGCTGCAAGTAATCCAATCATTTGTTTGGACTTTTACTCACATACAGTGCTGATTGCCTTTGTATTTGGTATTTAATAAAGGTTATAATATTAAAAATACAGCACTCAACAGGACTTAACAGCAAAGGGACAATTTACTTAACACATTCACTTAAGGGAAGAGGAAGAAGCTCAATTCTTCTTGCAAATTTGGGGCAACCACATGAAAAAAAGGTGATTGCTCAATGCACCATCCCTTGTCCCTGTGTACAAATTTAAAATCATTTTAATACTACATTTCTAGAGAAACAGGGGCCAGGAAATGTACATTTAGAACATTACTTTGGCAGAGATATTCTGGAGGAATAATGGCCAAAATACATGTGGCTGTAAAACCCTATGCCCTTAATTGTGGTCTTATGCCACAACCATGCAGAGAGTTGTCAGTTTATGAAAGGTTCGGCTGAATACCAAACGGAATCTGAATCTTAATTTGCATATGCAAATCAGGATGAAGAAGGCTTAAAGAGAACTGCATATTTTGCATGTGGTGAAAAAGTTTAGGTGACAAAGTCACGTGATTTTAAGGATTCTGTTTCAGTTCGACTAGAAGCATGGATTTGGTTGAATCCTGCTGATAAAGGCTGAATCTTGGCCAAATCCTGGATTTGGGGCATCTCTACTAAAAACCCCTGTTTTTAAAAATATATGCACTTAAATGTATACTAAATTACTAGTAAAACAGGAGACCATGGAAAATGCATTGATTAATTCTCTCTCTTTTGTATGCTTGTAATTTATTTGGCCAGATTAGTTGTACTTCCATTGTACTTATATATGTTACTTAGCCTTGGGGTGCCTAAACACATCCCCTTCTACACACAGTTTAGTGCAACCTGTGTAACACCCAATATGTAAAACAGACATCAAGGAGTTTAAAGGAACAATATATAAATTATATTCCAGATATTATGATTAAAAAAGGCACTGCTTAAATATATAGTGCCCAAATACTAATCAGATTACCTTTTTGCAAACTGGGCAAACTTACTTTCCCAGCAAATATACCTTTAAAAATTGCCGATGATTTAAAAATTTCTTGGTCGGCCATCAGAGACAGGGCCACCCTTACACCACAAACCTAGCCAGTCCTTTAGACAGCAAATAAGAGGCCTTAGGCTATATGATCTATGGTGTATCCAGCACCCTAGATCATATAGACAGGGCATTTTACTCGTCCCCACATGATTCCCCCACGCATATCAACTATTTCTTTCTGAATTAAATCGCCACGGGGCACCTTAATTCTACTAAAATAAACCATATAATCTGGTCAGATCATGCCCCCAATCCAGTGGTGTAACAATGGAGAAAGTAGACCCCTCAGTCCTGGGGGAGCCTGGGGCCTGGACCAAGGGGTCTGCTTCCTCCAATGATGCATTTAAATCTCTGCTCACCACTGGCTCTCTGATAGGAGAGCAGGTGGGAGTGAGGATTTATAATGTAAATGGTCCTGGGCAGATGCGTCGGCACACAGGGAGAGGGGGGAGGTGGTAAGGGGGTATAGCTGCAAGGGACAGATATAAGGGGGACCTTGGCATCCCAAATCTCAAAAAATACTATATAACTGCCCAATTTACAACAAGCAACTGGTAACCTGGCATCTAGAGGACAGAGCTCCTTTATGGGTTAATATTGAACAGAGCTTCTTAGAGAAAGGCCATGTCTGAAACTTGTTATTGACTAGCAATTTTCACCAACAATATGGTCCCATCCAATCCTGGTGCACTTACTCAAACTATGGCAGAGATACTGACATAACTATCAACTAATCTCTCCAACTTTACCAGCTGTCAGTATATTACTTAACCCAGATTTACCCCCTGTGAACTCCAGAAAAGTATTCCAATGGTGGGAACAAAACAACCTGTTCATGATATACTTCCTTTCCCAAAAAGTACTGCACCAATGGTCTTTGGTCCCTGCGACTTTGATAAAGTTGTACCCAAGCCGGCTGGGTGCCCTAGGCAACTATTGGTGTACGAGCATGCGCAAGCGAGCGCAGTTATGTGAGCAGATGGGTGGGGGGACTGCGGGGGCCACCCGACAGGGGTGTGTGCAGTGGAGGCAAAGGGCACTGAAATAGGGGTAAGTGAAAGTGCCTACCCCTAGTGCTAGCCCTGGTTGTACGCTTCATCTTCAGTGCTTTGCTTCAGGAACTGTGGACAACACAGATCTTTTCTACACATTTTGTAGGACTGCCCTGTAAACTAAACAGGGGTGCCCATTTCAGCATACAAAAATATCATAAAAATCAATCCTACCCTCTGGGTGCTACCTTCACACATTAAATGAGTTCCCTCACTAACCTGGGCCCCAGGTTAGAAAACACAAATGTTGGGGTTACCCCTGTACTCACAACACTTCTGGGGGATTTGCTCAGCCTCCTAGCTTTCCTCTTAGCTCCTAAGACGCTCAGTCTCTCAGTTGCTTTCTCAAGTTAAGTCTCCCTCTGCTCCTTGCAGTGGCAGGAAGCACCCCCCAGCCCCTTTGGGAGTCCTAACACACAGACAGGTATCCTCCCCACTCTGTGCCCTGCTCTGAGAGACTGTTATACACCTTTCCATACATTTAAATACCTTTCCACAGGACAGCTTTCCTGTGGAAAGTAAGCTTTTAGTTTACCCAGGAAAACAATATATAGTTTTTTTCAGGACAACCTAAGCTTTCAAAATATGGTAGAATTTTTGTGTAATTCCAATTCTGTAACAAGATATAGGCTTCTAAATGTCTAAAAATGAAGAAAAAAAAATCCATAATATAAACACACATACTAGAAACAAAAATTATTTTAAGCACGAATATACAACTGATTTGGAAAGTCCCATGTCTCCTGGAGATTTCTCACTTGTATAGGTCAAAAACCAGCAGTACACTACCAAATTTCAAAAGCACTGCTTCAGAAAGCTACATACTTTAGATTTCAAGGACAAAAATTCCACTAACAAAAGGTTTATTGCAGAAAATTGTACATTTTTGCAAAGAATATGCACAACTGTCTGTCTACTCCAAACTATCAAGTCACAATGCTTTCCTAAAGTTATTGGTTTTTATCAAAATTTGTGGCATGTAGGGGCCCCAATGTGAACATACCCCCATATGATCTATCATTTCTGTAATTTCAGCTCCTGCAAAATCAACACATTTACATCATTATATGTGGGATAAAGCTAGTAAAAAGTATGCTCACCCCAGAATGTCATATATTTTTGGAAAGTACACATTCCCCCGAATCTAAAATGAGTACCCATGTCTTTCTACTCCGAAGTACCAAGCAGCAAAGCTTTTCTAAAGTTAGCAATTTTCATGACATTTCCAAAAATCCCCTCAAAGCTTCCACTTTGCAGCATCTTATCTCCCACATAGCATTAGGTACCTTGGTTTTGAACACCAGGGGTCCACTGAACAGTTTGATGCCCAATATGTATAGGTTTACCTAAGTATGCGGCATGTGAACATACCTCCATATGATCTATCATTTCTGTCATTTCAGCTCCAGCAAAATCAACACATTTACATCCTTTATGCAAGATAATGCTACAAAAAAGTACACTCATCCCAGAAAGCCATATATTTTTGGAAAGTACACATTCCCCTGAATCTATAATGGGTAAACATTTCTTTTTGCTCTAAATTACCAAACTGTAAAGCTTTCCAAAGTTTGCAGATTTTTATGACATTTCAGAAAATCGCATAAAAATGTTGCAATTTGCCACATTTATCTCTCACAATTTCTTGATAAAGATCAGATAAAGGCAAATCACCCCAAATAGGAACACCTAAGGTCTACTGAACAGTTTGATGCCCAATATGCATAGATATACCAAAGTCTGTGGTATGTACTGACGCCAAAATGAAAATAGCGCATAAGGATTTCTCACCTGTCAACTCAGCTTTTGCATACAGAGCCCTCTGTCAGTGTATTATGTGCCATAACACCCCCTAACTATACAGAGACCCCCAGAAAACCATTTAGTTCTAGAAAGTACAGATTCTGATGAATTCAAAATAAGTAAAGTTATTTTTATACACCAAAGTTACACATGGCAAAGCTATGCTAAAAACAGATTAGGAACACTTATACAGGGATAAAAATGCCATAAAACCACAAAAATTGTGCAAATCGGTGAAACAACAAAATAAATCACACAACAGTGTAACTAGTGGTCAGAATATCTGATTCAATAGTCACGCTGTCAAAATAAAACAGTTTTTAGGGTAAAGAAACTAAAAACAAAGTGGTAAAATGAAAGGGAAAAAAAGTGTTTACATATGTATACGTGTGTACATATGTAAAAGTTGTGTGACAGTGTGTATATAAGTGTGCAAAATGAAAAAAAACCCCAAAAAAATAAAAACTGCTAAATTGTGTGCTGTAAGTGTGTGTAAATGTATGCAAGTGTGTGTGTAAGTGTGTAAGTGCAAAAAAAAAAAAAAAATCTGTCTTAAAGCACAGATCGCTTGCCTGGTCCTTCTGGCTACAGTCCTGGGAGGAAGTCAGTGGGCGGAAGCGCTGGGGGGGAAGCAGTACAAGCAGCAGACACGATGTGATCGCAGGACGCACATTACAGCCCCCCTGGCTCGTTGCCCAGGGGTCTGTCATCGCTGCAAACTCTCTGTAGTGGCGGTATATGCCGCTGCCGCTGCAGAGAGAATCCTTTATCTGCAAACGATGTATGAGACACGTCGTTGGCAGACAAAGCCTTTTTCTGCCACAACGTATCCCATACATCATTGGCAGTAAAAAGATTTAACAGAGAAAACATTCCCTGTTTATCAACATCTCCCTTAAAGCCTTCATCTCCCACTATGGAGAACTTTAAGGGAAAACTCACATTTTCTTTCATTTGCTGGGTCACTCTACAACAGCCCCAAGGTGATGAGATTCTGTACACATATATATTTATTAATTACTTAAGTTACTGGCCTCTCCTTGAGAAAGGAAACATCTGAGGCTCTAAACAAACATATTTCTGGAGGGAACAATGTCTTATGGAAATTAATCACACATATACTCATATGTGTGATCAAATCAAATGATAGCAAAAGCTTGGAAAACCCCAATATTACATATGCAGCTGGTAAAGACCAGGTTGAATAATTTTCTTACAAGCCGAAAGACCCCTTCTAGAATATGCCCAGCAGTTTTGGTTTTCAGTGCTCAAACTGGATATTATATTATTATGAATTAAGGGGGTCCAAAGAAGGGCAAGCTGGTAAAATGAAGTGAGACTGGCCAAGCTTTGTCCTTTTATGCTGGAGGAGAAGCACTTAAAGGGGAATATGATAACTATGTAGAAATATTAAAGGGTATCATATAATAATCTAAAGCTTTATTTACCAGTAGGTCCTTCCAGCAGACATGAGAGCATCCTTTCCAATTACAACTACACAGTGGTTGGCACAGGATATGGTGCTTAAAGGGTTACACATAATAAATGTAAACAAGGCACCTGGGCCAGATGGAATACACCCTCGGGTACTGAGAGAGCTAGGGGCAGAATTGCAGTGGCCCTTGTTTCTGATATTCTCAGACTTGCTTTCATCAGGCATGGTACCTAGGGATTGGAAGAAAGCGAATATCATTCCCATATTTAAAAAGGGAGTAAGATCTCAGCCTGGTAATTATAGGCCTGTAAGTTTGACATCCGTGGTGGGCAAGTTATTTGAAGGCTTGTTAAGGGATCACATACAAAATTATGTAGGGGAGAATGGCATTATGAGCAGTAATCAGCATGGCTTTATGAAGGACAGGTCATGTCAGACCAATTTAATTGCTTTTTATGATGAGGTCAGTAAGAAGCTGGACAGTGGGGATGCAGTAGATATAATCTATTTGGATTTTGCCAAAGCATTTGATACCGTTCCCCACAAACCACTGCTTTCTAAGCTAAGGTCTATTGGTCTTAGTGAATTCATTTGCACATGGATAGAAAACTGGCTACAGGATCGGGTACAGAGGGTGGTTGTTAATGGCACATTCTCTACTTGGAATAAGGTTCTCAGTGGGGTCCCTCAGGGTTCTGTACTGGGTCCACTTTTGTTTAATTTGTTCATAAATGACTTAGGGGAGGGTATTATGAGTAATGTATCAGTGTTTGCAGATGACACAAAACTCTGCAGACCAGTCAATTCTATCCAGGATGTGACATCCCTGCAGCAGGATCTTGACCAACTGGCAATCTGGGCAGCTAAGTGGCAGATGAGATTTAATGTGGATAAATGTAAGGTCATGCACCTGGGATGTAAAAATATGCAAGCCCCGTATACCCTTAATGGGACTGCACTAGGCAAATCCATAATGGAGAAGGACCTTGGAGTCCTTGTAGATAATAAACTTGGCTGTAGTAAGCAATGCCAGGCAGCAGCTGCAAGGGCAAACAAGGTTTTGAGCTGTATTAAAAGGGGTATAGATTCACGGGAGGAGGGGGTTATTCTTCCCCTTTACAGAGTGCTGGTAAGGCCCCATCTAGAATATGCTGTTCAGTTTTGGTCTCCAGTGCTCAAACGGGACATTATTGAGTTAGAGAGGGTCCAGAGAAGGGCAACTAAGCTGGTAAAGGGTATGGAAAGTCTCAGTTATGAAGAAAGACTGGCCAAGTTGGGTCTGTTTACACTGGAGAAGAGGCGCTTAAGAGGTGACATGATAACTATGTATAAATATATAAGGGGATCATATAATAACCTTTCTAATGTTTTATTTACCAGTAGGTCCTTCCAACGGACACGAGGGCACCCACTCCGTTTAGAAGAAGGGAGGTTCCATTTAAATATTCGGAAAGGATTTTTTACTGTGAGAGCTGTGAAGTTCTGGAATTCCCTCCCCGAATCAGTCGTGCTGGCTGATACATTATATAGCTTTAAGAAGGGGTTGGATGGCTTTTTAGCAAGTGAGGGAATACAGGGTTATGGGAGATAGCTCTTAGTACTAGTTGATCCAGGGACTGGTCCGATTGCCATCTTGGAGTCAGGAAGGAATTTTTTCCCCTCTGCGGCAAATTAGAGAGGCTTCAGATGGGGTTTTTTGCCTTCCTCTGGATCAACTAGTAGTTAGGCAGGTTATATATAGGCATTATGGTTGAACTTGATGGACGTATGTCTTTTTTCAACCCAACTTACTATGTTACTATGTTACAAGAAGGGAGGTTTCATCTAAATACTGTGAAAGGGTTTTTGTTTACAGTGAGAGCTTTAAAGTTGTGGAATTCTCTCCCTGAACCAGTCGTACTGGCTGATACATTATATAGCTTCAAGAAGGGGTTGGATGGCTTCTTAGCAAGTGAAGAAATACAGGGTTACTGAAAATAGTTCTAGTACAAGTTGATCCAGGGACTGGTCCGATTTACATCATAAAAGCTTGACCTTGGACATGTGTTTTCAATCTAACTTACTATGTAGCTATGTTCGAAATTGCACTTTGCTCACTGTACTTGTGGTCTGAAATGATACAGTAGTAGAAATCACCCATAATTACAACTTCTTTTAGTAGTGAAGCCACTTCCAGTTGTAAAAGTAGTGGGGTCTCATTTGCTTCACTTATCCTAGAAGGTTTTTAGCATACGAATGATAATCGTGTAATATGCACACAACTTTTTTTAACGTGCACAATTTTTTTTTACATGCGCAACTTGATTTCTGAGCATGTGGCTTTGTTTAGACAAGCACATTTTTTTTTAATGCATGCAATTTTTTTTCTCACTCCAAATACATTAAAGTAAATGGGGCACATTTATCAAAATGCGAGTTTAGAGCTTAATACATAAAAACTCACCTATGTTTTATTCATTCCTATGGGATTAGAAGGGTATTTATCAATGGGTGAAATTTAGAACTCACAATTTGATAAATAAGTTTCTAAAAATCCCATAAGAATGAATAGAACATAGGTGAGTTTTTATGTATTAAGCTCTAAACTCACATTTTGATAAATCTGCCCCAATGAGTGTTTTTTTTTCACTCCAAAAAGGAGGTTTTTTTCACTTTAAATGCATTAAAATCAATGGGCAGTTTTTTAACTCCAACTGCTCCACTTTTTTTCTTTACACACACACCTTTTTTCCTCCAAGTACATTACTGACTCTACTTTCCTCTTCCCACATTAGGATTTTAAGTATTACTCAGCTAAATACCTCATCATCCTTTAGTTTTTTTCCCACCCCAGCACTATCTCTCTGTTTCTCAAGCCTGGTTCCATTATCCCAAGCAATATTTTGCTATCATTTCAGATGGAGACAGAAGAAGAAGAAAGGCATAGATACATGAAACATGATATGTAAGTTATATGGCTTGTAAATTATTTATGAAACATGCTATCGATTAGAAACACCAGGGTGCTGCTAACAAACATAGGTGGCAGGGGCGGGCCAAGACGACCAGGCACCCTATGCAACCCAGTCGGCCACCTCACCCCTGCACCTGCAATGACCCATTGCATTGTGCTCCATCCCCCCCCCCCCCGTTGGCGCTTTCACAGTTTCGGGTGGGGGCTGTTGTGCGATGCGATGGGTCATTGCCCCCGCTGCTTGTCATTAGCGGTGGGGGCAATGACCCATCGCATGACATAGGAGGAGAACTGGGGGTAGGCAGGAGAGGCGCCTTCCTGACGCCCTCTAATCGTTGTGACCTAGGCAGCTGCCTCTTCTGCCTACCCCTAGTTCCGGCCCTGATAGGTGGTAATTTGCAGTTGCCGCTAACAACCAACAGTAAGATAGAAAATGGAAGCAAATAGTCTTAAACCATAAAATTATCTGAATGTTACAACAGAGGGTGGTGACCCCTTGTGAATAATATTATTACAGTAATAATGTGCAACATTGCCACTAGCAAATAGTCACTAGAGAATGTATTTTCCCAATAATCAAATTATACTTTCATAACTGTTCCTTAAAAGTTTAATAGCATTATCCTATCGTTAATAATTTTTTCCCTTTACATACAGTTTTTAAAGTTATCAAATTTATGTGCAAACATGCAACAAGAAATGCACTTTTCTTCAACAAGTATTGTTTAAAAAAGTAACTTCCAATAGAATAAACATATAGTTACATAGGGTTGAAAAAAGACCAGAGTTCATCAAGTTCAACCCTTCCTAGTAAACCCAGCACACACAACCTATACTTACCAATCTTTACTATCACATACATAAACTATATATACAAACATTAATACTAACAGCTGACTAAACAGTAATGATTAACCCTTTAAGTGCCAGCCGAATTCGTCATTTCGGTTCCCCCCAGTGCCAGACGTTTTTTAAGCATTTTGTACTCATTCACTTTAACAATGTTTTTTGGTAGAAAAACCTTCATGAAACTAGGGAAATTATATATCGTTTTTTTCGTCACTAATTGGGCTTCGACATACATACCAAATTTTATAACTTTTCTGGAGATATGATGTGTATTTTGGGTGAAATATGTAAAAAAAAAATAAAATTATGAAAAATTTCTGTATATTTTGAGTTTTTTTTCCATAGAAAAGTTAATTTTACACACTTTTTTTTGTTGTTTGTAAAAGCCCTGATACTCCCAAGTCCAACGATACCAAATATGTGGTGGTACCCCACAGTTCCTGTCCAGAAGTAACCCCCAAACTAAAGCAATACTTTGTACAATATCACACCAGAACAAAGCAGAAAAGCGCTTGTAACAGTTAATGCAGCATAACTTATATGTAAATCTAAAATATCCCCTCATGTTTGGTATCTTTAGAAACTACAGACCTTCAGGTTTCTAGGTGCAATGTAGTTTTCACTCAAAAGCCAAATACCTTTTGTCAGTGCATTGTGAAATTTGGAACTTTTTATGACATTTTTTTTTTTTTTCTAAAACGTAAACTTGGACGCATGATCAAATGTGGATTTGACAAAAAAAAATCTCATAAAAATTTTCTAACAAAGGCATATTTGAAAGACAAACTTCTCCTGAATAAAATGATGCCCCATATGTATGGGTGCACATAAAGACATGGGCACCAAACACTCCAAAGCAGGGGCAATGCACAAGGGCAATTACAGCTAAAAATGTGGGGGCTGCGCTCTATATGCACTTCCTGCAGTTTTTCAGTGTTAACCCCCCTACCTGTGAAATAACCCCCACAAACTATATATTTCTGAAAAGTGCACACCTTCAGCTATTCAGAGACACCACTCTTCTCTTTCTACATGGAAAATTGTGGCCGCAGTCCCTTGCAGAAGTCAGCGCTTTGGTCAGAAATCAAGGAAAAACCAGATAAAAAACCTAGATTTCTCCCCAAAATCTCCATGGCAACTACCAAAAACTTACTAAACATCAATCTGCAAGTTCCCCTGAATAAAACGATACCCCATATGTATGGGTGCACATAAAGACGTGGCCACCAAATGCCCCAAAACAGGGGCAATGCATAAGGGCAATTTCAGTTGAAATTTTGGGGGCTGCGCTCTATGTGCACTACCTGCAGTTTTTCAGTGTTAACCCCCCCTAATTGTGAAATAACCCTCACAAACTATATATTTCTGAAAAGTGCACACCTTCAGCTATTCAGAGACGCCACTCTCCTCTTTCTACATGGAAAATTGTGGCCGTAGTTCCTTGCAGAAGTCAGCGCTTTGGTCAGAAATCAAGGAAAAAACAGATACAAACCTAGATTTCTCCCCAAAATCTCTATGGCAACTACCAAAAACTTACTAAACATCAATCTGCAAGTTCCCCTGAATAAAACGATACCCCATATGTATGGGTGCACATAAAGACGTGGCCACCAAATGCCCCAAAACAGAGGCAATGCAAAAGGGCAATTTCAGTAGAAATTTTGGGGGCTGCGCTCTATGTGCACTACCTGCAGTTTTTCAGTGTTAACCCCCCCTAATTGTGAAATAACCCTCACAAACTATATATTTCTGAAAAGTGCACACCTTCAGCTATTCAGAGACACCACTCTTCTCTTTCTACATGGAAAATTGTGGCCGCAGTCCCTTGCAGAAGTCAGCGCTTTGGTCAGAAATCAAGGAAAAACCAGATAAAAAACCTAGATTTCTCCCCAAAATCTCCATGGCAACTACCAAAAACTTACTAAACATCAATCTGCAAGTTCCCCTGAATAAAACGATACCCCATATGTATGGGTGCACATAAAGACGTGGCCACCAAATGCCCCAAAACAGGGGCAATGCATAAGGGCAATTTCAGTTGAAATTTTGGGGGCTGCGCTCTATGTGCACTACCTGCAGTTTTTCAGTGTTAACCCCCCCTAATTGTGAAATAACCCTCACAAACTATATATTTCTGAAAAGTGCACACCTTCAGCTATTCAGAGACGCCACTCTCCTCTTTCTACATGGAAAATTGTGGCCGTAGTTCCTTGCAGAAGTCAGCGCTTTGGTCAGAAATCAAGGAAAAAACAGATACAAACCTAGATTTCTCCCCAAAATCTCTATGGCAACTACCAAAAACTTACTAAACATCAATCTGCAAGTTCCCCTGAATAAAACGATACCCCATATGTATGGGTGCACATAAAGACGTGGCCACCAAATGCCCCAAAACAGAGGCAATGCAAAAGGGCAATTTCAGTAGAAATTTTGGGGGCTGCGCTCTATGTGCACTACCTGCAGTTTTTCAGTGTTAACCCCCCCTAATTGTGAAATAACCCTCACAAACTATATATTTCTGAAAAGTGCACACCTTCAGCTATTCAGAGACACCACTCTTCTCTTTCTACATGGAAAATTGTGGCCGCAGTCCCTTGCAGAAGTCAGCGCTTTGGTCAGAAATCAAGGAAAAACCAGATAAAAAACCTAGATTTCTCCCCAAAATCTCCATGGCAACTACCAAAAACTTACTAAACATCAATCTGCAAGTTCCCTTGAATAAAACGATACCCCATATGTATGGGTGCACATAAAGACGTGGCCACCAAATGCCCCAAAACAGGGGCAATGCATAAGGGCAATTTCAGTTGAAATTTTGGGGGCTGCGCTCTATGTGCACTACCTGCAGTTTTTCAGTGTTAATCCCCCCTAATTGTGAAATAACCCTCACAAACTATATATTTCTGAAAAGTGCACACCTTCAGCTATTCAGAGACACCACTCTCCTCTTTCTACATGGAAAATTGTGGCCGTAGTTCCTTGCAGAAGTCAGCGCTTTGGTCAGAAATCAAGGAAAAAACAGATACAAACCTAGATTTCTCCCCAAAATCTCCATGGCAACTACCAAAAACTTACTAAACATCAATCTGCAAGTTCCCCTGAATAAAACGATACCCCCTATGTATGGGTGCACATAAAGACGTGGCCACCAAATGCCCCAAAACAGGGGCAATGCAAAAGGGCAATTTCAGTTGAAATTTTGGGGGCTGCGCTCTATGTGCACTTCCTGCAGTTTTTCAGTGTTAACCCCCCATACCTGTAAAAAAACCCCCACAAACTATATATTTCTGAAAAGTGCACACCATTAGCTATTCAGAGACGCCACTCTCCTCTTTCTACATGGAAAATTGCGGCCGCAGTCCCTTGCAGAAGTCAGCGCTTTGGTCAGAAATCAAGGAAAAAACAGATACAAACCTAGATTTCTCCCCAAAATCTCTATGGCAACTACCAAAAACTTACTAAACATCAATCTGCAAGTTCCCCTGAATAAAACGATACCCCCTATGTATGGGTGCACATAAAGACGTGGCCACCAAATGCCCCAAAACAGGGGCAATGCAAAAGGGCAATTTCAGTTGAAATTTTGGGGGCTGCGCTCTATGTGCACTTCCTGCAGTTTTTCAGTGTTAACCCCCCATACCTGTAAAAAAACCCCCACAAACTATATATTTCTGAAAAGTGCACACCATTAGCTATTCAGAGACGCCACTCTCCTCTTTCTACATGGAAAATTGCGGCCGCAGTCCCTTGCAGAAGTCAGCGCTTTGGTCAGAAATCAAGGAAAAAACAGATACAAACCTAGATTTCTCCCCAAAATCTCTATGGCAACTACCAAAAACTTACTAAACATCAATTTGCAAGTTCCCCTGAATAAAACGATACCCCATATGTATGGGTGCACATAAAGACGTGGCCACCAAATGCCCCAAAACAGGGGCAATGCAAAAGGGCAATTTCACTGAGCTCTATGTGCACTTCCTGCAGTTTTTCAGTGTTAACCCCCCATACCTGTAAAATAACCCCCACAAACTATATATTTCTGAAAAGTGCACACCATCAGCTATTCAGAGACGCCACTCTCCTCTTTCTACATGGAAAATTGCGGCCGCAGTCCCTTGCAGAAGTCGGTGCTTTGGTCAGAAATCAAGGAAAAAACAGATACAAACCTAGATTTCTCCCCAAAATCTCTATAGCAACTACCAAAAACTTACTAAACATCAATCTGCAAGTTCCCCTGAATAAAACGATACCCCATATGTATGGGTGCACATAAAGACGTGGCCACCAAATGCCCCAAAACAGGGGCAATGCATAATAATGGGGCTGCAATTTATGTGCACATCTCAAAGTTTTTCAGACAAAATTGCCCCTTAACTGTAAAAAAACCCATATAAACTATACATTGATTAAAAATAGACAACTTCAGCTATTTAGAGACACCATTCTTGGTCTGAAAAAAAATATAAAGTTAGATTTCTCCCCAAAATCTCAACGGCAACTATCAAAAAACTTGCTCAGTATCAATTAGCAAGTTACCCTGAATAAAATTACACCCCATATGTCTGGTTGCACATAAGTACATGGCCGCCAAACCTGAAAATGCACTCTATGCACCCCTTGCAGTTTTTTACTTTACCCCCCCCCCAAATAAACCCATAAGTTCCATCTTTCCTGTGGTGTTATGATACCAGTTTTTTGCTTCTTCCTACACTACTTTAGAAATGACAAAATCTGCACCACATTTAGAAGGATATTTGCCAAAAAATCCATAGTAATTTGGCCCATAAATGATGCAAATGTCCTTAGAAGTTGCACTAAAGGTTAGGAATTTAGGTGCCAACAATAAAGCTTGGGGCATTAGCATCAGAGATAAAATTATGTGCACCATTACGTGCCGTGCAGCAGTCACCAGTGGCACACCAGTATTACGCAAAGTTTTTATATTTAGAGAGCCACTGCAACTTGTGTAACCTAACCAGAACATACAGTAGATATTCAATTTGTACTACAAGCACAAAAAACCATAATGTATCTGTCATCCTGTGCTCAAGAACCTTTGCAAAAAACTCAAGGCCTACACTTACAGTAGTTAAATGCTGCCCAGAAATGCAAAGTAATATACAAAACTATGCACAGATAACTGCGCTGACAGGCAAGCTTTTGAGGTGCCAGTAAAAGGACTTGTGGCATCAGCTTTAGAGATAAAAACATCTCATTGATTCATCACACACCACAAGTTTTATCATGCGCCCTGTCAGTCACCCAGCACCTCAGTTCGCTATACCAACAGCACAATATAAGTCCTACCCCATAACCAAAGAAACACTGCAACTAGCCTGAATAACCATAGCTCAAACACAAAAATCTGAATGCCCAAGAACAAGTCTAAACAACCACAAGCTACAAGCACACTTTGTTTTTCTGACAACCTGTGCAAAAAACAAAATCACACACCATAAATCCCTACTTTACTAAAAAAAAAACAACACTTTTGCCAATATGACACACCTTACCAAACTTTTCATCACATATATCTATAACCTAGTTATAAGTAAAGTACGGACCTGCCAGAATAGATAAACTCAATAAATAAAAAACAGCGTCACTTTGCCAGCACAGCTAAGTTTGGAGTCCTGAAACCTTGTGCATAAAAACCTAGAACATGCCAAGTTCACTATTCTGATATGCTAAATCCTTATTCCACCAACAAACCCAGAGAACCATAACCTACCTATAAAAACACAAAATTCAAGTCCTCTCATAGTGTACCACAGTATGGTACACTTCAAAACATGGGTGGAAACACAAAGCAGGCTTGCTAGGACACTTGGGACAATAATACCGGACATCTCGCCTAACACCCTTGGAACGGCAAACCTTACATTTTCTCTGGGCATATGTTTTTTTAGGTGTTGGTGGAATTTGTGCTATAAAATGCTTACCCACCATTCGGGCAACATTGTCATTACCTGGCATGTCAGGAACCTCCTCTACATCACCAAACAACAAGGAAGGGAGCAACTGCAGCAAATAATTGTAATAAGACAATCTGGGGCCTGGTACTGCCGCCTTGTAAACGACATAAGAATTATAAAGGGCCATTTGGATCATATAAATTGCTGCTTTTTTGTACCAGGCCCTGGTTTTTCGGGTGGCATTATAATAATGTTGTATTTGGTCGGATTTATCAACACCACCCATATGCTTACTATATTCTTTACTACACAGTGGCTTTGTTTTTGAGGGCCTACCGCCACTTCTGTGTTGGACAATCATGGTCTCATCGTGGATAGTAGTAAGCATAAAAACAACTTTGGTGTCTGAATATTTTATGGCCAAGAGCTCATTGCTTCTTAGAGCATGTACTTCTCCACGCTTCAGTTTCTTATCCAGCAATTCCCTGGGCAGTCCTTTGCGGTTACGGTTGACTGTGCCGCAGGCTGGGGTGTCCAAAGAATTTAGGGCTCTAAATAAAGGGATGCTTGTGTAAAAGTTATCCACGTATAAGTGGTAACCTCGGCCCAGCAGTGGAGTTATGAGCTCCCAAACAATTTTACCACTGGTAGTCAAGTCAGTGGGACAACCGGGGGGGTCCAAATTAGTGTCCTTTCCCTCATACAGCATGAAATAACTAGTGTAGCCCGTGCTGCTTTCACAGAGTTTGTAAAATTTCATCCCATAGCGAGAACGCTTACTTGGGATATATTGGCGAAATTTTAGGCGCCCTTTGAAGAGCAAAAGGGACTCATCAACACAGACATTTTGGGAGGGGGTGTAAACCTCTGCGAAGCGCTGAGACAGGCTATCTATAAGGGGCCTCAATTTATAAAGCCTGTCATAACCGGGCTCATTAGGGGCAACAGCCGTTGTGTTGTCGTTAAAGTGAAGAAACCGCAATAAAATTTGATAACGGTTTCTTGGCATAACGGCTGAAAAAAGAGGGATGGAAAGGACTGTATTGGTATCCCAGTAGGAAGCTAAAGAATTACGTTCTACGAGTCCCATTGCCAATGTAAGAGCCAGGAATCTTTTTATTTCGTTTATATTTGTGGGATACCATGCCTGGGCTCTTGAAAAACCCGGTAAAGGGTTGCTGGCAAGATACTGCTCAGCATACAAATTTGTGTAACGGACCATGTCCTGTAGGATGGCCTCTGTAATATAGAGATTAAAAAAATCTATAATTTCAAAATTAGTGGTGTCCACACTGAGGCCAGGGACTGCAGTGAAAGGGGGAATTTCAGGGACATAATTACAGGGAGGCCCCCACGCAGGCTCTCCAACTGCTGCATCAGTGCTACCCTCACCCTCTTCTACTTCCATGGGTACATCTTGGGCACTACCACCAGCCTCTGCCTCTTCAGCAGTAAGCGTGCCACCACTACTAACCTCTGCGCTAACCGTGTCACTATCGTCTATCTCTGATTCCTCAGTAGAGTGGTCAGATGGAACATACTCAGACCCAGAATCGCTAAATTCTTCTGAGCTGGAGTCCATGCAATACCTAGCAGCTTCCTCGGTGCTGTAAAACCGTTTGGCCATTGTGCCAGAAATATACCGACAACTGCAAATCTAGCAATCAGCAGGCAAAGTGAAAACAAGCAAGCAAAAAAAAAAAAAAAAAAAAAAAGCAGCAAGCAAGACAGCACTTGTAATAGGAGAAGCTAGAAAAAAAAAACCTCACTGTAACCTTTTGATAAACTCAAGCCAGCAAGGGATGACCAGGAGTTAACCTTTGGCAATAGAAACTACTAGAACAATCTGAACTTAGCACCTCTGGATCTTTCTAGAACAACTGAAACCAAATGGAATAAAACCACTAAAAGCAATCAAAGAACAATAATTACAATGAAATCGGTGGTCAGAGCCCTGGATCCACCAATGTCACTGCAAAAGCAACCTTTTAGGGGCACTAAATACACAATAAAGAACAATGCAAAGATAAAACACCATAAAATCAGTAAATTCAAATAAAACCACCCAAACCAACAAAAGAACAATAATTGCAATGAAATCGGTGGTCAGAGCCCTGGATCCACCAATGTCACTGCAAAAGCAACCTTTTAGGGGCACTAAATACACAATAAAGAACAATGCAAAGATAAAACACCATAAAATCAGTAAATTCAAATAAAACCACCCAAACCTACAAAAGAACAATAATTGCAATGAAATCAGTGGTCAGAGCCCTGGATCCACCAATGTCACTGCAAAAGCAACCTTTTAGGGGCACTAAATACACAATAAAGAACAATGCAAAGATAAAACACCATAAAATCAGTAAATTCAAATAAAACCACCCAAACCTACAAAAGAACAATAATTGCAATGAAATCTGTGGTCAGAGCCCTGGATCCACCAATGTCACTGCAAAAGCAACCTTTTAGGGGCACTAAATACACAATAAAGAACAATGCAAAGATAAAACACCATAAAATCAGTAAATTCAAATAAAACCACCCAAACCTACAAAAGAACAATAATTGCAATGAAATCGGTGGTCAGAGCCCTGGATCCACCAACGTCACTGCAAAAGCAACCTTTTAGGGGCACTAAATACACAATAAAGAACAATGCAAAGATAAAACACCATAAAATCAGTAAATTCAAATAAAACCACTCAAACCAACAGAAGAACAATTATTGCAATGAAATCAGTGGCCAGAGCCCTGGATCCACCAACGTCACTGCAAAAGCAACCTTTTAGGGGCACTAAATACACAATAAAGAACAATGCAAAGATAAAACACCATAAAATCAGTAAATTCAAATAAAACCACTCAAACCAACAGAAGAACAATTATTGCAATGAAATCAGTGGCCAGAGCCCTGGATCCACCAACGTCACTGCAAATTCAGCACCCAATAGCAATAAAAAAGTTACAGTGCAATAGAATAATTCAAAAACAGAAATCAATTATGAAAATGCCAAAAAAACACTAAAATGCAACCAAATAAATCAGATAATTATAGAGCAAGATCAGAAATAAAGTTTTAGTAAAAAAAAAGACTGCCAAAGAAAGCAAAGAAAGAAAGAAAAGAAAAGAAAGAAAGATTTTTTTTTTTTTTTTTTTTTCTAAGTGTAAGTGTGTGTGTAAGTGTCTGTGTGTGCTTGGGAAAGTTGTAAATAAGTGTGTATGTGTGTAAAAGTGTAATAATGACAAAGATAGAAGAAGAAATGGAAAAAAAAAAATAAAAAAAATTTTTAGACAGTTGAGATAGAAATAAGCAAAATAAACAGTGGTTAGAGAGTTGTAGTTCAGCTCACACAATGCAGGCAGGCAATCAGGGCGACCAATCTAGCAGGAAGGCAGCAGGAAGGCAGCAGGGGGGCTCCAGCAGTCACATGTGCTCAGCAGGAGTGAAGAGGCGACGCGGGGGCGGCGACATTTAAAGGGACAGCAGTGGACACGTCATCAATGCGTGTCCACTGCTGTCATTGGCTGAGGGACCGGATCGGTGCGGCTGGGCGACCGGATCCGTGAGTATGTGTTCATTCGCTCGTTGCCTAGGGGGTTGTGAAGGCTTTACAAGCGCTGCGCTGCTTTAAAAGCGAGCGCAGCGCTTGTAAAGCCGACAGTGCCATTGGACGTAGATTCTACGTCCCATGGCACTTTGGTCCCTTGGTACCTGGGACGTAGAATCTACGTCCCTTGGCACTTAAAGGGTTAAACAGCTCTGTTGCCAGCAGTGTGATGAAATGAATTCAGTTTTTTCTGTTGTGATATGGAAACTACATAGTAATTTTGTCATATGGATTAGGCTCAGGTTAATTTGATGCTGCTTTTGAATAAATGTATTTGTTAACGAATGCCCTTGGTTTGATTGATTAATTCTATGCTGGGCCTCATTAGTTTGGCTCAATCAAAGTCTGCAGCAAACTGTATTAAGCCATTCATGTATGAAGCCCTTTTGATGACCTGAAATGGAAAATCAGTTTGAGGACCACATTAACACATTGATGTTATCCTCTAGTACATGTTGCTAAATGTCCCCATTATAAACTGATCATTTTTCCCTGGGCCAAACAGTTAGATCTTCCCCATTTGGCCCAACTGGTTGGTAGGCTAATTAGGTAAAGACCTATTTGCTTGCCTTTGTCTGCAGGCCTCTGTGCTCCATTTCAGAGCACAGGGGCCTGCGGCTGCTCTAATAGAAATACCACTGACAGCGTTAGTCAGGAGGAGACATGTAGGAGTGCTGCCTTCCACCCCTACCTGTCCCCTTACTGGCCAGTGCCTCCTAATGCTGCAATCTGCTTTTTTGGGTTAGAAAAAGTGGGTGGAGCCACCAACAGCCAATCCATTTCCACCCATTAAATTTCATTGGTTTATATTTAAACTGATGCCATTATTTAAGTATTAATTCCACCAACCAGATGTCACTCATTGACTTTCAGTTTGGAAATTTAAATTGCTGCCATTCAGACACTATTAAAACCAGGGCCCCCAAACATTGCACAGTGGGTTTTACTATATAACGGTGGTCCAAGGTTAGAAAAAAAAATGGGTGGGGCCAACAACAGCCAATCGGTTTTCATTCAGTGACTTCATGTTTTTCAAACCAACATGATGTTTGTTCTCATTGGTTAACACATTAATATACAGAATAAATATATTCATTATTTTATTGGTTTAGTTATTTAAGCATCACCTGTGGTAAGGCAAAATACCCAGAGAAACAGGACTTCATTTTTACAATTTTCATTTCCCAATCCTCTGTGCCCAAAACTGTTGGACCACATCTTGACCATCAGACATGATATCCTGTTGAGCAAAACATTTGCAGAGACTTTCTAGACATGGACATGGGCTGCCAGGCATATTATGTAGGTAAAAGGTTATCTGAGCCAAACTTCTGAGCAATACAAACTCAGGTCTAAGAAGCAAAGCAAAAAATCAACTCTAACAGAGTTAACAGAGAAAGGAAATGTGATGTTAATGCATTTCAGGCAGTGGACAATTTGTATGGAGATGCCCTATAGAATTAAAATTCCAGCAGGAAGGAGGCATCATGGGAGCAGTGTATTGATTACTCAGAGATTGCATTGGGATATATGCAGCCTGCACATGAGGGGTAGCTTGTGGCTGTGTGTTTACAACATTATGCACATCTGAAGGATGAAAGAATGAAAGGAAACACATTCCCCTGGATCACTAGATACTGTTTCAAGCATAACAGCATATTGGCCACTAGACACTGGATCCTGCCAATGTTCACATCCAGATAGGGGGGTTTCTGCAGGTCTGGCTTTCCTCCATCTCAGATCGTTGCATGCTGGATGTGTTAGGAAAGAGGCTATCGATTGGAGTTTGCTTCCCTTCCCTCGATCATTTTGTAGTCTCATCCTTTCCCAACTCAGGAGATAAGAGAGAGGTGTCACATTATGTCCATTGGTTAGTCAAGGAGAAGACAGTGGTTCCAGTTCTGGTAGAGGAACAGGGGGAGGGATCTCCATTTGGCATGACCTAGACGATATCCTTCTCTCAGCAAGAAGCAAGGAGGTCTTGCTACTCCATTGAGACAGAGTAATCTGTTTTCTGGAGGCTCATGGTTGGCTCCTGAACTGGTCTGAAAAGCCAGCTGGTTCCATCCCAATCCCTGAACTATTTGGGAGCCTGGTTCAACACCATCAAGGGTTCGGTCTCTCTTCCTCCCCAAAAGATTTCAGCCCTCATCAGTCTTGCAAGAACTTTTCTGCAGAGGGAACATGTCCCAGCCAGGGAACTGATGTCTCTTTTGGGCTCCATGGCTTCCACTATCCCAGTCACTAGGTGGGCCCGGTGGCACATGAGGCCAGCTCAATGTCTCTTTCTGAACCAGTGGAACAGGTTCAGGAAGGATTGGAATCAGCCAATTCGGCTTTCTCAGCCCTTCAAAGACTCAATTCAGTGGTGGCTTTCCAAGGAGAATTTGGAGAGGGGCATTCCTCTCTTTCAGCTCTAGTGGAGGGTGTTAGTTACAGACGCCTCCACCCTTGGCTGGGGTGGCCACTTAGGCTCAGAGTGGGTGCAGGGGAAGTGGCCCTTCAGACAGTTCCATCCAATGTCCTGGAGATCAAAGCAGCAAAATTAGCTCTCCAGTCCTTTTCTCAGACCCTCCAGGGTTCTTCAGTCAGGATGTTGATGTCATAAATCAGGAAACAAGGGGGGACAAGGAGCAGCTCACTGCTTCAGGAAGTCCTTCCAATCTTGTCCTGGGCAGAGAAGAATCTTTTGCTGAATCAAGGACCTCTTCTTCATCCAAATCCATCCACTCTATCCCTTCAGGCTTGGAGGCTGAGCGCAAAAGACTTTCAGGGCTAAGTTTCACTCAGTGTGTGGTGGACACTTTATTAAAAGCTAGGAAGCCTTCCACGTCTGCGGCTTACTACAGAATTTGGGAGAGATTTCTCCTCTGGAAATTTCAGAATGATTTACCAATAGAAGAAGTTTCTCTTTCCCAAGTTCTAAGTTTTTTGCAGGAGGGCCTGAACAAGGGACTGCAATATAGAACCCTCAAGGTTCATGTTTCTGCGCTGTCTGACTTATCTGGGAGATCCTGGGCCGAAGACTCCATGGTCAAGAGATTTTTCTTGGCAATTCTCCACCCCTTTGGAGTCTACCATTGGTTTTAAGAGCTTTATCCATGCCACACTTTGAACCTTTAGAGTCGGTCTCCAATTGGCTCCTCACATATCTCCTTTCTTTATGACAGAGTCAATCTAAAGCCAGTCAAGTCATTCCTGACTAAGGTGGTCTCGACTTGCCTATTTTTTCTCCGGATGTGCAGAATCTGGAGGAGTTACAGAGTATTGATCCAGTTTGTTGTTTAAGACACTATCTGGCAGGGTGTCGCAAAGGCCAGGCTGCTACTTCCGCTATCAGCAGATGAATCTCGATCTGTATTGAGAAGGCTTATCAATTTCAAGGCAAGCTAGCTCCAGAGGGTTTGAAGGTGCACTCGACCAGGGCTGTCTCAGCTTCCTGGGTGGCATGGGCAGAGGTTCCTCCTGCGCAGATTTATGAGGTGGCTTTGTGGTCGTCAGCCAGGACCTTCATCAGGCACTATCAGCTAGACTTGTCTGAGTCCAGTAGTCATGCATTCCCTTCAGGATCTCATCTTGTCTTTTCTGCATTAAATTAATTTGCAGTTACTTTAAGTCTCTGTTATTGTCTCACACCTTATTTTACATTCAGCATGGCTTGGTAGATCTAGTTGTAATGCTGATGTGGAGTGACCAGGAAAAGGGAGAAATGTTTTCAAACTTACCGTAATTCTCCTTTCCTGGTCACTTTCCATACCAGCATTTCCCACCCTTCTTGTAGTCTGGTACTTGGTATTAGACGAGGTAGGTGGGTACCTATGGGTGTACCTAAAGGTTTTTAGAGGGAGGGACAGTCTGGTCTGTAGGCGGGGGTGGGAGGGGCCTTTCGGTTGTAGTGGGAGGGGCCTCCTGGTTGTAATGCTGATATGGAGAGTGACCAGGAAAGGAAAATTACGGTAAGTATGAAAACAATTCTCCCTTTTCTTAAGGTGATGAGATGTGTAAGGGTATGTATTTAATCAAGATTTTGTAAATACTGATAACTTTTTGACTTCAATTCCTAACTGTCAAGATAGCTTTGAGAAATGGGAATACTATTTAAGAATGAGGAATCCTTCAGGTTTCCCCAGTTTGATATTTCATAAATCAGACCCCAAGTAATAGATTGCCAATTGGACCTGGTTAGAATATCAGCTGTGTGGACTTTTTTTCAGATAGCACCAGAAACTTGCACTACAACTGCCTGCTCCTTAAAATATTTTTTTTTTTGCCACCATTTAGTCCCTGGCACAAGTCAGACATAAATTATGGATATCAGGACAGAACCGTAATGAAAGTAGTAAGTGAGTTGCAAGGAGGTGACCATGTTCTAGAAAGCATATGATGAATCATATCAAAGTTTTCATAGCATATGTTTTATGAAAGTGTTGTCTGTTTCCAGTAAACAAGGACTACTGCCATTTGAACCGCACGAAAAAGAACTTATCTTTAACATTCAAAAAATTCAAGGTAAATAACATTTTTTTATCACTGATTTCTATATTTTGCACTAGATTCCCACCCTCTGCAGTGGTGTTGAGTGACCCCCTTTAATTACCCCTTGCTTACTAAATTACCTGCATAATTAACACTTCTTTTCTAGTTTCTGTGCCTCTTGGAGTCAACGTATTTAATTTAGTTTTCATTTTCTGGACTGTCTTTAAACTGAATTGCATATTCAAGATCAGCTATAACTAGTGCAGAATTAGCAACATAATAACATAGTAAGTTAGGTTGAAAAAAGATGTACATTCATCACGTTCAACCATAATGCCTATATATAACCTGCCTAACTGCTAGTTGATCCAGAGCCGCAGAGGGGAAAAAATTCCTTCCTGACTCCATGATGTCAATCGGACCAGTTCCTGGATCAACTTGTACTGAGAGCTATCTCCCATAACCCTGTATTCTAGCCCCTTCTTAAAGCTATATAATGTATAAGCTGCATCAACTGCCACCACTGCTTTCCACTAAAGCTGTGCCCTCTGTGTACTCCTGGCACTGTGCTCCAGCTCATCGGCAGGTCACAGATCACCTGGTGATAGATGATGCTGCCGCTGCATCCATGCTAAAGATGCACTGGCATTGGGTAATATACCTTACATGCCTTCTCCAGTAAGCTACCCAACCCTGGGTAGCTCTTTAGAAAGTGCTACACCACATGACTGAGAGCATGTGTTATGCAAGGCATAGAGTCAGTTAGCATAGGTGGAGGGCAGCCAGCATTGTTGCACACCACGTTTCCTGCTCGGAGATGGTGGGGAATAAACCACCACTGGACCCAAGCCTGGAAACTGTCCAGGAGTTTAGACCAGGTTGAGAAGTAGCAGCACAGCCTGACAGTGGCTGTACTGGACAGAAGCACAATTGTGGGGAGGCTTCAGGAGGCAGTAGCTGTTTAGGGTTTCCTCTTCACACCACAGGGAGGCACCTGTAGCCTGAGGGGAGTGCCCCTGCCTGAAACCTATCCAGCTCTCATCAGTGAAACCCAACAGGCAGTGTATGCTATGTACCGCCCCTGCCCATGCCTGCTGGTTCACGTATCCATGGTAAAGTGCACCCTGCCTCCGACAGCATGGTCCAGCGACAGTGACACATTGTCCACCACCTGCTGGTGGAGGGCAGGGATGGCCTTCCTGGCAAAATAATGACAGGAAGTGACAGGAAGCACTACTGACCAGTGTCCTGTCATGTTGGTGCTGCTCCCACATCATCCTGTGATTATGTTTCATATGGGAAATTAAAGCTGAAGTTCTCATATGTGACCCTGGCTTTTCCCTATGAATTTTCTGCCAGCAGAGTTAGCACACCACTATTGACTTCTTGGACTGGCACGTAAAAGATGCCCACACCAGTGCAGTGCAAGCCACCACCCTGTCTGCCTTGGTGAACTGGGGATCCAAAGGCTGTTGGTCCCCAGCTGTACACCCAAAGCCACTGGATGATGGTGCAGTGTTGCCACTCTGCTTGTGGCAGTAGTAGGTGGGGTCTGCTGCCTCATCTTCATCAACAACACACAATTTCCCCTCTGAATTGCTGTTGTAATCCTCCTGAGCCGCACCCAGGGTCTGTCCATGTCATCGCCAAAATCCTGCGCCGGATCAGACATCGTATGTGGCACCCTCATCTAGCATGCTGCCTGCATCTAAACACCAGCACCCTGCTGCCTTGCCACTAGGGGACCCTGCAAAACATCCCTTACTGCTACTGGCTGTGCCACAATTTCCTCCTATGTTCCTGTTGCAAATAGAAAAGGCTGCTAGTTTGAGGCAAGATGCCGGACTTGCAGCATGACATAATGTACTCTGCCAATCCCCATAAGGTTTCTTTCCAAGTACTTAGTACTGTTATTTTTAATAAAAGGTAGCAGTTTAATCCAACCTCCTGAGTTATTGTAGAAAGTAGAAAAGTATGTTGTTTCTGTTTTCTTATTGGCCTCAGTGTAATTCCAAGTACTATTCATTGCTGTCACAATGCCAATAGAAAGATGCTTAGTATAATCACAAGACCAGTTATTAATGACTTTAAAGTTGTAGCAGGTTCCTGACAGCAAGCGTTTTGAAGATGGAAAACACCACCATAGTTAAATTGTAGACTGAAGCAAGTATGATTTGATAGGGAGGCTAGATAGAGATCTCTGGGAGACTCTAATTAATACCCATGATAAATGGTTAAAAAAGAGAGGGTATGAGAATCAAGCGAATGCATGGTTGACAGAAAGTAAAAACAAACCTGATAGAATTGTAGAATGTTTTTACAGTGGTACATATAGATATGCAAATAGGAAAAAGCTTCCTGCCCCCTGGCCAGATAGAAGCATATTAGATGATGAAGACCTCTTCTATAGTAAGGATGGTTTAACTGCTTTATTTGCTACCCTTAATGGTGAAAAGCAGAGTAAAACCCAAGAACAAATTGAAAAAGAGGATATATAGGTAGTAAAGAAGGTCTTCTGTTTAGACTAACTATTGATTTAAGATGTACTGCTCTCAAACCTGTAATTAGGGCAAAAGACAAATCTGTAAACTCATTATCTACCTGCTTACCCGCCATATAGTGGAATAAAACAATTTACCTAAGTCAGTCAGGTAACACACAGCAGTCAGTTATTTTTACTTACTCCTTTCACCCAGCACTCCCAGCATGCACAGGAAACACCAAACACCTTTTGGTTTGTAAAGCCTGCTAAACACTTATCTCACATGCAACACTAAGGAGTATATTTATCATGCTGTGAAGCATTACGGAACAGTTAGAAAACCAAAGCAAAGCATCTGATTGGCTGCTATGAGGAACATCACCAGTAATGTTTTACCCCACTTTTTACACAGCATGATAAATATACCCCTTAGATTGCATACAACACTCACTTAGCAGCTTCCACACTTGCTGTGCAGTCAGTAATTTATTGAGGCCAAACCCCTGTGGTATCAGCAGGAATGTCATTATGCTCTCAACATGGCATTGTAGTTTGACATCTGTAGTGGAGAAATTATTTGAAGGTTCACATTTGAAGATTATGTCCTTCAGAATGTCATTATAAGTAATATTCAATATGTTTTTGGGAGCATGTAGTAAGCAGTAAGTTGGTCAGTATTTTTGCAGTAGATTTGGTCTACTTAGAATTTGAAAAAGCTAGAGAAGATGGATTTGTTTACATTTGAGGATAGGTGCTTAATTTTTATATATTTGAACAAACGGGTGGCTTCACACAGGACTTATGCAGAAAAAAGTGGTTTATTAAGGATTATAACTAAGACTGATGTTTTGGCTGATTTTTGGCTGATTTTCCAGCCTTTCTCAAAGTTACAATTCAAATAGTGGAACCTAAATGCTATAGTGTGGCAGGAAACACAGAACAATGATGTGAAAGTTTGACGTGTAAACATTGAGGACTGCACCCAGGCATCAGAAATCTTCTTTATCGTGGGTGCCTACCTTTTTGGCACTTATATATGTGTATATATACAGTATATATATATATATATATATATGTGTATATATACAATTTCTATACTGCCTTATTCACCTGCAGATTATTCCAGAGGACACTAGGGCATCCCTTGAGAATAGAGGAAGGTGTGAAGTTGTCAAAGCCCCCACCCCTGACAGTTTGAAAGTTTGAATTTGTTGAAAAGTACAGCAGCTGTTTCAATGCTAAATACTTGTAACTATGCTAGAGTATTTATCTAATTTGTTCTATGCCACTTTTCTTATTTTGGTACTAAGACTTGAGTAAAGTAATTTGCTTGGATCAAATGTCCTGTGGTTCATATTTTGTCATTCTCAACCTATTTGACTTCAACACTATACTAAGCAGTCACACAACAAAAGTTGAGCATAAACATAAAATGCTATACCAATAAAAAGGTTTCGAAAGTTATTTGTAGGGTGATTTTTCTGTTAAAAGTCTTTGATATATCTAATACGTTTTTATGTTCAAGCTGAGGATGACAGAGACTACCAGCATCACTCACACCAGGATACATTGCAGAAAATCCAGAAGACTAAGATGAAAATGCCATCAAGACAAATACACAAACAAGCAGAAGAAGATAGAGACCATTTGCGTCACTAATAATTGTACTGTGTCAGGGCAGTTTTTTACTCATGAGAGAAATGTCTTTGATGCTCATGTAATCATTGAAGAGAAGTCAATGTACAGGCCCTGGTGAAGTACTGTTGTCCTGATTTTAGTGCCTCTGTGTAATAAAATGAATACATAATATTATATGTTAATTTAAATTTTACAAATAGAACTATTGGAAATTATTTATGTCTTTATAATTTGTTGTAATGATGCCATGAATTTTGTCATTATGTATATGAATCTGTACATATCACCAGGTTTGCATTTATGCATATCATTGGTATGCTATATGTCCATTCAGATAAATCACTGATGCTTACACATGCTTAATTATGTTAACCAATTCATGACTGCAATGGTAAAACATTCACTACTTTGCAACCTACACAGGATCTAGAATCTATCTGTAGCAGATTAAACTATAGGGAAGCTGCAATTCTTAACAAGGATTGGAAATGTGGCTCGTTATTTCTTTTTTTTTATTCATTTTTTGAAACTGAAATGCAATACAAACCACAACAAATCAATATGCTGTATATATAGAGAACAGGTATAAACACACTTCTACATGGGTATATAGGTGTCTTGGTGCAATAACACTTACAGACAATTGATGTCCCAGGACTGAGGAAGAAACACCACACAAGGAGATAACATCCAAAATGAGGCTGAAACACTGAAACTTCCTGTGATATAGGTCACTTCCTGCTGACATACTAAATGCAGGTTTTTTATAACTGCTTTCATAAAAGTGGCCACTAGGTGGCAATACATCCATCAATTATTGTATTCTGCCAGAATGGTTATGATGGCAGCACAATATGCATCAGTAGTCATCCTTAATCAGATAAAATAATAAACATTTTTTAAATTTAGTTTTGAAATTTGCCATGAGGCAAGCCGTTTTTTTACTTTTCCAAGTCCCCTCAGCCTAGCGACTTGTGCACTTATTAGCTCCATTCTGTCTTTACTAGTGTACTGCAAGCTGAAGTAATCTCAAGCCCCCATCCCTACCAGAAGCCTATCAATGAACAATGGGCAGGTAACAATATAACTGCCGTCCCTGAAGGATTCAACTACCTTAATTGATTGCACATTCATGTGACGAAACTTCCCATACTTTATTCCAGTGCTGTCCAACTTCTCTAGCATACATGGTGGAGGGCCGCTAATGGAAGCCAGTTTTGGCCACTCCCCTTTTTGAACCACACCCACTTCAAACCACACCCATTTTATTACAATGGTGGTAGTGCAGCAAAAACCCAAATGCTTGGTCCTCACTGCAGGGATATCAACAGTTATTAATATATGACAGAATTATGTCATATTAAGACACACCCATAGGCGGAGGGTGACTTTTTTGTTTGGGGAGGCTAAAGATGAGCCATACACAGACTGACCTAAAGCTAATGTGAGACTAAATGGATTCACTGCTGGTGTAAAAACAAAATGACCTCCCAAGTACCTCTTGAGAGGTACTAACTTCCAAGGATTCTGTGCAAAAGTGAGTGTGGGAGTGCTTTTTTTTTTACCCTAAAATGCTTAGGATGTAAAAGTATTCATACATGTACTTTTGTGAGGGGATCTGCAAACATTTGTGTTTGTGATCAGTTAGCTTAAAGGGGTAGTTCACCTTTAAATTCACTTTTAATATAGACTAAGATTCTGAGACAATTTGCAATTGGTCCTCTTTTATTTTGAATGGTTTTTCAGTTATTTAGCTTTTTGTTCAGCAGCTCTCCATTTGGTATTTCAGCAGCTATCTGGTTGCTAGGGTCTTATTTACCCTAGCAACCAGGTAGTGGTTTAAACAAGAGATGGGAATATGAATAGTTAAGGGGTCTGCATGGAAAAATAAGTAATAAAAAATGACAATAATTATAAAATAGTAGCCTCGCAGAACAATCATTTTTGGCTGCCGGGGTCAGTGACCCCCATTTGAAAGCTGGAAAAGGTAGAAACGAAAGGCAAATTATCCAAGAACTATAAAAAAAATAAGGCCATTCTATAACATACTAAAAGTTAACTTAAAAGTGAAGCACCCCTTTAGATAGGGGGAGTTGGATGAAATCTACAGCAAAAGTTGAGAGTTGGTTCTCAGGTAAAGTTACAGCCTGCAGATTCTTCTTTTCAGTCTTCATTTCTGCACTGCCTGCAGTTTGTAATATCAACCAAGCCCTGTCTGCATCTGTGCTTTGATTGGTCAATTTTATTGTCTGTCAAGAAAACTGTGCTCTGATTGGAGAATCCACAAGAAGAAAGATCCAATCAGAGCACAGCTGATTACAGCAGAACCGTCTTGCAGGAACAGAAGATTTCCAGGACAGTGCAGAAATGGAGTGAGGTTTTTTTTTTGTTTTATTTTTTTTAATGTGCCAAGCAGGTTTGGAGAGGCTTAGCCTCTCCTAGCCTTATTGAAAATCCGTCTATGCTGTCAGCCATTATTTCAGTTAAGATTTTCAAGTCTTGATTTGAGGATATAAGTCTGTATGGTTGGTTCTGTGGGGGTTCCTGTCTGTTTTGGCAGGTGGATCATTCTACCATCCTTTGTTGCATGCCATAGGGGTTGACCTTGTAGTGTTTGATTATATAATGTAGTTAAGAGTGGGGGTGATATCAGTCAATAGCAGTTTGAAAAATTCTGCACCAAAACCATCTGGTTCCAGTAAGTGTTTGGTCATTTTCTTGTTATGGACAGTGTCAGTGGCCCAACCATTTGTTAGCTTTAATCGTATGTATGTGTTGGATTTTTGTGATTTCACTATATTTGCTAACAGGCGGCCAGGTTTATTACCCCATCTGTAGTATCTATTCGCCGTATGGCCAAGCCTCTTGTGAGCTTTGTCTGTCAGTAAAGTGTCAAATACAGTAAAGCTTTAGTGTCTATGTATTTCTTCTTATTTTCTGGGGAATTTATGGATTTTAACTATTAATTTGAAGCTATGTGTCAATTCTCTTTGAGGATATCTATATTTTTCGTTTTCTGTTTGATTTGATAAGAGATTATATGGCCTCTCATAACCGGTTTTACAGCTGCCCAGAACAATTGGGGGTTATGACAGTGTTTCAAGTTATTGTCTACATAATTGTCCCAAAATGTTTTTATCTATGTAATAAAATCTTCATTTTTGGATAAGTAGGCGGGAAAGTACCAACTTTTTGAGCGAGGTTGTGGGTTCATAAACTGGACTCTGATGGGTATTTGGGCATGGTCTGAAATGTCTATAGTCCCTATGTTAGCTGATATTAAGTTGGGTAGTAGGCTAACAGAGGCAGGCTAATCACTTAATTTTTCAGGATTCATTGAGGTCTGGCATGGTGCCAAGAGACTGGCGGATTGCTAATGTGGTGCCGTTATTTAAAAAGGGATCCCGTTCTCAGCCTGAAAACTATAGGCCTGTTAGTCTGACATCAGTAGTAGGAAAACTTTTGGAAGGGGTAATAAGGGATAGGGTACTTGAATACATTGCAGTTCACAATACTATTAGTTTGTGCCAGCATGGTTTTATGCGTAACAGATCTTGCCAGACTAATTTAGTCGCCTTTTATGAGGAGGTGAGCAGGAACCTTGATGCTGGAATGGCAGTTGATGTCATCTACTTGGACTTTGCTAAAGCGTTTGATACAGTACCTCACAGAAGGTTAATGATCAAATTAAGGAATATTGGCCTAGAACATAATATTTGTAATTGGATAGAGAACTGGCTGAAGGATAGAGTACAAAGAGTGGTTGTAAATGGAACATTTTCTAATTGGACCAGTGTGGTTAGTGGAGTACCGCAGGGGTCAGTCCTTGGGCCTTTGCTGTTTAACTTGTTTATTAATGACCTGGAGGTGGGCATAGACAGTACTGTGTCTATTTTTGCTGATGACACTAAATTGTGCAAAACTATAAGTTCCATGCAGGATGCTGCCGCTTTGCAGAGCGATTTGACAAAATTAGATAACTGGGCAGCAAACTGGAAAATGAGGTTCAATGTTGATAAGTGCAAAGTTATGCACTTTGGTAGAAATAATATAAACGCAAACTATCTACTGAATGGTAGTGTGTTGGGGGTTTCCTTAATGGAGAAGGATCTGGGGGTTTTTGTAGATCACAAGTTGTCTAATTCCAGGCAGTGTCATTCTGTGGCTACTAAAGCAAATAAAGTGCTGTCTTGTATAAAAAAGGGCATTGACTCAAGGGATGAGAACATAATTTTGCCCCTTTATAGGTCCCTGGTAAGGCCTCACCTTGAGTATGCAGTGCAGTTTTGGGCTCCAGTCCTTAAGAAGGATATTAATGAGCTGGAGAAAGTGCAGAGACGTGCAACTAAACTGGTAAAGGGGATGGAAGATTTAAACTATGAGGTGAGACTGTCGAGGTTGGGGTTGTTTTCTCTGGAAAAGAGGCGCTTGAGAGGGGACATGATTACTCTGTACAAGTACATTAGAGGGGATTATAGGCAGTTGGGGGATGTTCTTTTTTCCCATAAAAACAATCAACGCACCAGAGGTCACCCCTTTAGATTAGAGGAAAGGAGCTTCCATTTGAAGCAGCGTAGGTGGTTTTTCACGGTGAGGGCAGTGAGGTTGTGGAATGCCCTTCCTAGTGATGTGGTAATGGCAGATTCTGTTAATGCCTTTAAGAGGGGCCTGGATGAGTTCTTGATCAATCAGAATATCAAAGGCTATTGTGATACTAATATCTACAGTTAGTACTAGTGGTTGTATTTATAGTTTATGTATGTGAGTGTATAGATTGGTAGGTGTGGGTTAGGTGTGCTGGGTTTACTTGGATGGGTTGAACTTGATGGACACTGGTCTTTTTTCAACCCTATGTAACTATGTAACTAACTATGTAACTATGTAACAGAGGATCATGAGCATAGATACAGGGGCACCACTTCTTCAGTCAACACTAGATTATTTGGGGTAAACTCTTCCCAACATAAATATCAGTAAACAGTTTATCAAACATGGTTATGATTTGTTCCCTCTCTGGGAATCTCACCTTGCAGGGTAACTCTCACACTCTGGAACCTTTTCTAGGGGCTTCTCACCATCCCTAATGACCTTCACACATCCATGGTGACTCTCACACTTGTGAAGCCTCGGGCTAATCACTCAGCCCTGCTGTCTCTCCCCTCCTGGGATACCAACTCACCAGCTTCTGGCACACTTTGGCTTCTCACTAAGCCTTGTTGTTCTGGCACTCATACACATGGTCAGTGCTCCTTCTGCTCCTTGCAGTGGCAGGTGGCACCCCCAACCCCTCTGGGAGTTCCTAACACAGTCAGTCAGGCAGCCTTCCTGCCCTGACTCCTGTAGTTGGAGTCATTTGCCTTGGAGCATACAGTTATCTTTCTGGCGCCAATGTGTTTCCTGCAGCATCTATCATAAAAAGGGGATTTATTACTTACCGTTACATCCTTTTCTCTTTAGTCCTATGGGGGACACAGGCACCATGGGGTTAATCTCCTCCCATCAGGAGGCAGGACACTTTTAATTATAACTTTTCTCCACCCTCTATAACCCTCTGCCCACTCCCAGACAACTCAGTTATTTACCAAGGAACCGAGCAAACTCGAACTGAATAACTACAACACGGCTGAGTGAGAAGGGATGACTGACTCCCCAGTTTCCAGGGAGGGTTGGCCTGTGTCCCCCATAGGACTAAAGAGAAAAGGATGTAACGGTAAGTAATAAATCCCCTTTTCTCTTACGTCCTGGGGGACACAGGCACCATGGGGACATACCAAAGCCGTCCCCAACTGGGAGGGAGGAAACAGAACTATTAACTTGTGTATGTGTGTGCAGTCTAAGTTTTAACTACCGACTGCAAAACTTTTTGCCCAAATGCTGCCTCGGCTGAGGCAAAGGTGTCAAAGCGATAAAATTTTGCGAAAGTATGAGCAGAAGACCAGGTTGCTGCTTTGCACAGTTGTTCCGCTGAGGCTAAGTTCCTGCACGCCCATGACGCACCCAGTGCTCTAGTGGAATGTGCTTTGATCACAAAGGGGGGCGCTTTACCGAGGGAAATGTATGCCTGGCGAACAGTTTCCCTGATCCAGCGAGCAATTGTGGCCTTAGAAGCTGCATTACCCTTTCGGCTGCCTGACGGAACTACAAAGAGTGTTCTAGCTTTCCGAAAATGAGCTGTTCTCTCCACGTAAGCTTTTAAGGATCTATCTACATCTAGCTTGTGTAGTTTGGACTCTTTTGGATTTTTGGGCGAGCTGCAAAATGATGGGAGCACTATCTCTTCGTTTAAATGGAAGGATGATACCACCTTTGGGAGAAAGGACGGCACTGTACGTAGTACCGCTTTTTCCTCGTGGAAGATCAGATAAGGAGTGTCACAAGACAGTGCACTTAGTTCCGATACTCGTCGTATCGAGGAGATGGCCGTGAGAAATACTACCTTCCAGGTCAGCCAGGGAAGCTCGATGGTTTGGATAGGCTCAAAGGGAGCCTCCGAAAGTGCTGACAGAACAAGATTAAGGTCCCATGGTGGGACTGGGGGCCGCCAGGGTGGTGAAACGTGAGCTACGCCCCGTAGGAATATTTTTACATCCTCCTGCAGGGCTAGTTTTTTCTGTAAGAGAATGGACAAGGCCGATACCTGGACCTTGAGAGATCCCAGACTCAAGCCCTTATCCAGGCCATCCTGAAGGAATTGGAGAATAAGGGGCATTCCTGCATCCTCATAAGGTATTTTACTTTCGGAACACCAAAGTATGAAGATCTTCCAGATTCTGTGATATACCTTGGAGGATATTGTCTTCCTAGCGCAGAGCATGGTCCTGGCTACTACTGTCGAGAACCCTTTTCGGGTCAAGATATTGGTTTCAAGCGCCACGCCATCAAATTGAACATTTTGGGATTGTGGTGAAATATTGGTCCCTGACGAAGTAGATCTGCCCGTATGGGAAGCGGTATTGGAGGATCGATTGAGAGGTTCACCAGGTCTGTGAACCAAGACCTCCGAGGCCAGTTTGGGGCCACTACTATGAAGGTGCCTCGTTCTTTTCGCATCCTCTTGAGAAGACGTGGAAGCATGGCAATGGGAGGAAAGGCGTAGGCTAGTGGAACTCCCCAGGGAGCTGTCATGGCATCTACCCCTATGGCAAGATGATCTCTGACCTTGGAGATGAACCATGATGTCTTCCGATTGTGGCGGGACGCCATGAGGTCGAGATCTGGGTTGCCCCACTGGTCCGCTATGAGGTTGAAGACTTCGGTATTCAGCTCCCACTCCGTGGGGTCTATTTGGTGGCGGCTGAGATAGTCCGCTTCCCAGTTCAGGAGTCCGGGGATGTGGACTGCGGAAATCTGTGGGATGTTGTTCTCCGCCCAGCGTAGGATTTTGCTGACTTCGCTCGCCGCGGCCACACTCTTGGTTCCCCCTTGGCGGTTGAGGTACGCCACAGCTGTGGCGTTGTCTGACTGAATCCTTATGGGTAGTCCTGTCAGTTGGTGTTCCCAGTGAGTCAGCGCCCTGTAGATGGCTCTGATCTCCAATATGTTTATTGGGAGCTTTGTCTCTGTCGCTGTCCATAGGCCCTGGGCCTTTGGAAGGTGGCGCCCCATCCCGATAAGCTGGCGTCCGTTGTGAGGATCTGCCATTCTGGGTCCACGAAGGATTTTCCCTCCGTTAGGTGAGATGGTATTAACCACCAGTTCAGTGATTCGACTGTCTGGATCGGCAGAGAGATCCTTTGGTTGAGTGATTGATGTCGTCGCCAGGTTGAGAGAATGGTTCGTTGAAGGGGGCGAAGGTGGAACTGTGTGAAGAGTACTGCCTCCGTGGAGGCGACCATGACCCCCAGAACCTTCATGCAAAATCTGATGGATGGTTTCGGGATAGATTTGAGTTGACGGACCAGCAAGCGAATCTTGTGGATCTTTTCCTCCGGAAGGAGAACCTTCCCTTGATGAGTGTCGAGAAGTAGCCCGAGAAATTGTAGCCTTTGAGACGGTGAAAGGCATGATTTGTTCATGTTGATTGTCCAGCCGAAACTCTGCAGGGTTCGAATGGATAGGTCCAAGTTCTCCCGCGCTTGATGTAATGAGCGTGCCTTGATCAGAAGGTCGTCTAAATATGGAGTGATATACACTCCATGGGCTCGGAGAAGGGCCGCCATGGTGGCCATGATCTTCGTAAAGATACGCGGGGCCGAGGAGAGGCCAAAGGGGAGAGCCACAAATTGGTAGTGGTGGTTGTGATAGGCAAACCGCAGAAACTTTTGGTGCGGAGGGTAGATCGGGACATGAAGGTAGGCGTCCTTCATGTCCAGGGACGTCAGGAATTCCTGGGGTTCCAACGCTCTTATGACTGATCTTAACGATTCCATTTTGAAGCGTTGGTAATGTACCCATTTGTTGAGGAGTTTTAGGTCCAATATCGGGCGGTAGGAGCCGTCCTTCTTGGGGACCACGAATAGGTTTGAGTAAAACCCCCGGGATTTTTGAGCTGGAGGAACTGGGATGATGACTCCGGCTCGGACAAGATCGTCTATAATAGATAGGAAGGCTACTTGTTTTTGAGGTTCCTTTGGGACCCGAGATAGGAAGAATCTCTGTGGAGGTGTTCGGTGGAATTCTATCCTGTAGCCGAAAGTGATTGTGTCTGTGACCCAGGAATCCTCTACGTGGTTGGCCCATGTAGTAGCGAAGTGTCTCAATCTTCCCCCGACCTGCAGGCTTGTCTGCGTGGCATGCGGCCAATCATGCGGAAGAGTTTTTCTCGTTGGAATTCTTGGGGAAGGTCTTGCGAGACTGCCATGAGGTTCTTCCTCGGGATGTGGAGCCACCTCTGGAGGGAAAGGAGGATCTGGGTGGTGAAGATCCTTTCAAGAAGCGGGACCCTTGTCCGCGAAAAAAGCGTTGCCTCTTGAAGGAGGAGGAGGAGGAAGAAGACGAGGACGGTCTGCTCTTGGGCTTGTTCTGTGGTAACAGTGTACTTTTACCACCGGTGGCTTGTGAAATAATCTTTTCAAGTTCTTCCCCAAAAAGGCGTGAGCCCTTGAAGGGAAGGGAAGTGAGAGACTTCTTTGAGCTAAGGTCTGCGGACCACAGGCGAAGCCACAGGGATCGGCGAGCTGCTACCGAAAGAGCGGATGTGTGAGCTAGGACCTTAAGGGCGTCCAGGGAGGCCTCACAGAGGAAGGAACTGGCCTCTTGGATGTGAAGGGCGATTGATTCAATCTCCTCCACTGAGTCCTCTCTCTGGATACCTGTGATGATAGTGTCGGACCAGGTTTCCAGGGCTCGGCTTACCCATGCCATTGCGAGGATGGGTCTAAAGGCTGTGCCTGCTGAGGTAAAGATAGCCTTGAGAAAACCTTCAAGCTTTTTATCGGTAGCATCCTTGAAGGCAGATGCATCTGGGACGGGCAGGGCGGTGGCTTTAGAGAGGCGCGATACTGGGGCGTCCACCAGAGGTGGGTTGCTCCACTTCCCCAGTGCCTCCTTGGGGAAGGGGTAAAGTTTGGCAAATTTTCTAGTGACCTGGAACTTGTGTTCCGGGAGGTTCCATTCCTCCTGGATAATGGCCTGGAGTTGGTCATGAGCTGGAAAGTTAACCTCGTGTGAGGTAGCTCTGCCAAATAG
Source organism: Xenopus tropicalis (assembly GCF_000004195.4). Classification (NCBI taxonomy): domain Eukaryota; kingdom Metazoa; phylum Chordata; class Amphibia; order Anura; family Pipidae; genus Xenopus; species Xenopus tropicalis. The sequence continues at coordinate 56,409,064 of NC_030683.2, forward strand.
CCCTTTGGAGGATTTGGGTCCCGTTCCGGGATCCTCAATCTTGAGGGCCTGGAGTACTGCTGTGATGAGGTCATTAGGTGACCTAACAGTGTCTGGGGTCGTTGCGGAGGACTCCCCATCTGATGCCGAGGGGGATAGTTCCCCTTCGCTGAGGCCTTCCTGGTCGGAGTGGGACTCCGGTGAGGAAGGTGCAGTGGTGTCATTGGGTATGGGGCACTTGCGCTTGTTCGTGCCCTTAGAGGTGGAGGGTGCTGCTAGCTTCTCTAATATTTTGTCTAGAGAGGAGGCTAGGAGGGGAATTCCCTGTAACATAGTAACATAGTAACATAGTAAGTTGGGTTGAAAAAAGACATACGTCCATCAAGTTCAACCATAATGCCTATACCTAACCTGCCTAACTACAAGTTGATCCAGAGGAAGGCAAAAAACCCCATCTGAAGCCTCTCTAATTTGCCTCAGAGGGGAAAAAATTCCTTCCTGACTCCAAGATGGCAATCGGACCAGTCCCTGTATCAACTTGTACTAAGAGCTATCTCCCATAACCGTGTATTCCCTCACTTGCTAAGAATCCATCCAGCCCCTTCTTAAAGCTATATAATGTATCAGCCAGTACGACTGATTCGGGGAGGGAATTCCACAACTTCACAGCTCTCACTGTAAAAAATCCTTTCCGAATATTTAAATGGAACCTCCCTTCTTCTAAACGGAGTGGGTGCCCTCGTGTCCGTTGGAAGGACCTACTGGTAAATAAAACATTAGAGAGGTTATTATATGATCCCCTTATATATTTATACATAGTTATCATGTCACCTCTTAAGCGCCTCTTCTCCAGTGTAAACAGACCCAACTTGGCCAGTCTTTCTTCATAACCGAGACTTTCCATACCCTTTACCAGCTTAGTTGCCCTTCTCTGGACCCTCTCTAGCTCAATAATGTCCCGTTTGAGCACTGGAGACCAAAACTGAACAGCATATTCTAGATGGGGCCTTACCAGTGCTCTGTAAAGGGGAAGAATAACCCCCTCCTCCCGTGAATCTATACCCCTTTTAATACAGCTCAGAACCTTGTTTGCCCTTGCAGCTGCTGCCTGGCATTGCTTGCTACAGCCAAGTTTATTATCTACAAGGACTCCAAGATCCTTCTCCATTATGGATTTGCCTAGTGCAGTCCCATTAAGGTTATACGGGGCTTGCATATTTTTACATCCCAGGTGCATGACCTTACATTTATCCACATTAAATCTCATCTGCCACTTAGCTGCCCAGATTGCCAGTTGGTCAAGATCCTGCTGCAGGGATGTCACATCCTGGATAGAATTGACTGGTCTGCAGAGTTTTGTGTCATCTGCAAACACTGATACATTACTCATAATACCCTCCCCTAAGTCATTTATGAACAAATTAAACAAAAGTGGACCCAGTACAGAACCCTGAGGGACCCCACTGAGAACCTTACTCCAAGTAGAGAATGTGCCATTAACAACCACCCTCTGTACCCGATCCTGTAGCCAGTTTTCTATCCATGTGCAAACGACTTCACTAAGACCAATAGACCTTAGCTTAGAAAGCAGTCGTTTGTGGGGAACGGTATCAAATGCTTTGGCAAAATCCAAATAGATTATATCTACTGCATCCCCACTGTCCAGCTTCTTACTTACCTCATCATAAAAAGCAATTAAATTGGTCTGACATGACCTGTCCTTCATAAAGCCATGCTGATTACTGCTCATAATGCCATTCTCCACTACATAATTTTGAATGTGATCCCTTAACAAGCCTTCAAATAACTTGCCCACCACGGATGTCAAACTTACAGGCCTATAATTGCCAGGCTGAGATCTTATTCCCTTTTTAAATATGGGAGTGACATTCGCCTTCTTCCAATCACTAGGTACCATACCTGATGAAAGAGAGTCTGAGAATATCAGAAACAAGGGCCACTGCAATTCTGCCCCTAGCTCTCTCAGTACCCGAGGGTGTATTCCATCTGGCCCAGGTGCCTTGTTTACATTTATCGTGTGTAACCCTTTAAGCACCATATCCTGTGCCAACCACTGTGTAGTTGGAGCTGAGGCAACAGTGAAGCTATTGGGTGAGACTTGGCCCACTGGCTCCTCTACTGTATACACAGAAGAAAAGAACTGGTTAAGCACATCTGCCTTTTCTGTATCCGCTGTAACCATATTGTTATTATAACTCAATGGGGCCACACCCTCAACCTGCATCTTTTTACTATTAATATACTTAAAAAACTTTTTGGGGTTAGTCTTGGCCTCGGCCGCGATGCGCTCCTCATTTTCTATCTTTGCCTTCCGGATTGCTGTTTTACAACACTTGTTATAGTGTTTATATTCATTAAACGCAGCTACTGTCCCCTCTGACTTATATTTCTTAAAAGCTTTCCTTTTTTTCCCTATTAACTTCTTTACCTCAGAGTTAAGCCACATGGGGTGATTCTTAACACTTCTACTTTTTCTTATTAATGGAATGAATTGAGAACAGTAATGATTTAATATCATTTTAAATGACAACCATTTCTGCTCTGTATTTTTATCAGAAAACATAATGCCCCAATCTATGCCCTGAAGCGCTGCCCTTAAGGAGCTAAAATTTGCCTTCCTAAAATTCAGTGTCTTTGTTGCCCCCGTGTAAATTTGTTTCCTGCACCAAACATCAAATGAAATAACATTATGGTCACTATTACCCAGGGGTTCAACCACTTGCACATTTGCTATACGTTCTGGGTCATTAGAGATCACTAGATCTAGTATAGCATTGTTCCTGGTTGGCTCCTCAACAACCTGTGACATAAAGTTGTCGTGCAGCAAGTTTATAAACTTGTTCCCATTTACTGTCCTGGCAGTACTATTGCCCCAGTCAATATCAGGGTAATTAAAATCCCCCATTATTATCACTTGCCCCAAACTAGCAGCCTTTTCTATTTGCAACAGGAGCTGGGCCTCCTCCTCTTCGCTTACATTAGGGGGTCTATAGCATACCCCTACAATTAGCTTGGTAGATTCTTTACTATCTGTGAGAAGCTCAACCCATAAGGATTCAGCTCCCTCTGTTACCCCCATCACTTCCTCCTTAATATTTGCTTTTAAGTCGTGCTTAATGAACAGACACACTCCTCCTCCTTTCCTATTGCCCCTGTCCCTCCGAAACAATGTATACCCCCCAATATTAACAGCCCAGTCATGAGACTCATTCAACCAAGTTTCAGCAACACCAATCACATCATATTTCCGCTCCAACGCCAGTACCTCCAGCTCTCCCATTTTACCAGTCAGACTCCTTGCATTGGTAAACATACATTTAATACTGGTTCCGGCGTGAGAATGACGTGTAAACAACTTATGGGCCTCCCTGCCATTATCAGTATCCCGAAGCAAGTCTCCTCCCCCAATTTTCCTTACTATGCCCACTACCTCATCTATCCTGTCTACCACAGAATTTCCCGCTGCACCCTCCCCCCCCACTCCTAGTTTAAAATCTCCTCCAACCCTCTAGCCATCTTTTCCCCCAAAGCAGCTGCCCCATCATCATTGAGGTGCAGCCCATCCCTGGCAAAGAGCCTGTAGCCGATTGAGAAATCAGCCCAGTTCTGGAGAAACCCAAAGCCCTCCTCCCTGCACCAATCTCTCAGCCACGCATTAATCTCCCTGAGCTCCCGCTGCCTTCTTAATGTTGCTCGTGGCACAGGTAATATCTCTGAGAAAATTACCTTGGAAGTCCTCGCCCTCAACTTCGCACCTAGCTTTTTAAAATCGTTCTTGAGGACTTCCCCCCCTCCTCTAACTTTGTCATTGGTACCTATGTGTACCAAGACCGCCGGGTCTTCCCCAGCCCCTCCCAACAATCTGTCCACTCGTTCCACCACATGCCGAACCCTAGCACCAGGCAAGCAACACACAGTTCGGCATGTAGGGTCTTTGCGACAAATTACCCTATCCACCTTTCTAATAATTGAATCCCCTACAACTATAACCTGCCTTCCCTTCCTAGCACTACTCCCCCCACCTGTATTAGAGGTGCCGGCTCCCAGGGTGCTCTGAGAGTCAGCCTGCTCCATACACGCCAGCTCAGAGCTGCCTTCCCCAGCATCTTCACCTAACGCGGCAAATCTGTTGGTTTGTACAAGCTTTGAACCAGCCCCCCTACCCTTGTGTCCCCTACTGCCCCTCTTAACTGTTACAAATTTGTCTCCCTCATTAACCTCCACTGTCCCTTCTCCCCCCCCCACTACACCGGCCCCTGCCAGTGGTTGCTCAGTGAGCCTCCTGTTCTCCCCCATGTTTGCAGCTGCCCTCAGTGCTGCCAGTTCCCCCCTTAGATTCTGCACCTCAGATTCCAAGAGGAAAACCCACCTGCATCTCTCACAAGTAAATGCTGCATGGAACTGCTGCTCCAGGACCACATACATGCGACAAGATGCACACTGAGTAACACCAGCAATCATACTGCAACTCATATTGCAACTGGGTACTTACAGTCTCCCGAGTGCAATCCCTTGTATAGTGCCTTTTAAGTTTCAAACGCCTTTTTTGTTTTAAACGCCTGCTATACACTTAAATTTACATGCAACACTTTGGATTACATGCAAAACTCGCTAGCAGCTCCCAAACTCGCTGTGCAGTCAGAAACTTATTGAGGTTCAAACCAAACAGCCAAATGTCTGTTGAGAATTTACCAGATTTACTCCACCCCCTTAATTAGTATGCTCAATCAGCCAGGTAGCACTTACAAGTCACACAGCAGTTAGTTAATTGCACTTACTTTCTCCTTTCAACCAGCACTCCCAGCATGCACAGTAAACCCCAAACGCCTTTTTTGTTTTAAACGCCTGCTATACACTTAAATTTACATGCAACACTTTGGATTACATGCAAAACTCGCTAGCAGCTCCCAAACTCGCTGTGCAGTCAGAAACTTATTGAGGTTCAAACCAAACAGCCAAATGTCTGTTGAGAATTTACCAGATTTACTCCACCCCCTTAATTAGTATGCTCAATCAGCCAGGTAGCACTTACAAGTCACACAGCAGTTAGTTAATTGCACTTACTTTCTCCTTTCAACCAGCACTCCCAGCATGCACAGTAAACCCCAAACGCCTTTTTTGTTTTAAACGCCTGCTATACACTTAAATTTACATGCAACACTTTGGATTACATGCAAAACTCGCTAGCAGCTCCCAAACTCGCTGTGCAGTCAGAAACTTATTGAGGTTCAAACCAAACAGCCAAATGTCTGTTGAGAATTTACCAGATTTACTCCACCCCCTTAATTAGTATGCTCAATCAGCCAGGTAGCACTTACAAGTCACACAGCAGTTAGTTAATTGCACTTACTTTCTCCTTTCAACCAGCACTCCCAGCATGCACAGTAAACCCCAAACGCCTTTTTTGTTTTAAACGCCTGCTATACACTTAAATTTACATGCAACACTTTGGATTACATGCAAAACTCGCTAGCAGCTCCCAAACTCGCTGTGCAGTCAGAAACTTATTGAGGTTCAAACCAAACAGCCAAATGTCTGTTGAGAATTTACCAGATTTACTCCACCCCCTTAATTAGTATGCTCAATCAGCCAGGTAGCACTTACAAGTCACACAGCAGTTAGTTAATTGCACTTACTTTCTCCTTTCAACCAGCACTCCCAGCATGCACAGTAAACCCCAAACGCCTTTTTTGTTTTAAACGCCTGCTATACACTTAAATTTACATGCAACACTTTGGATTACATGCAAAACTCGCTAGCAGCTCCCAAACTCGCTGTGCAGTCAGAAACTTATTGAGGTTCAAAACCTAGGCTAGACAGTGAGTTAGATAATGATACTGCCCAGGCTGGAGCCTCTGGAGCTCCTGAGGCCACATTGCCCGAGGGTAAGGGTAGTGTTGCCTGTGCCTTCTCCCCCAACCCTGATCCGGATGTTCCCGGGGGCCCTTGGGGTGTGGCGTGCTCAGCCTCTGTGGCAGCAGCTGTGCAGGTTTTGCAAACCGGTTCTTTCTGAGCCGACTTAAATTTGGCTTTGCACTGGGCACAGGCAAAGAAGGATATTTTGGGCGTCTGTTTCCCCCCCCTGAGGAATAGAGCATCGCCCGATCCCTCAGCCATATTGGTCTGTGAGCCTTAGTCCCCACCCGTTACCGTGACTCTGTCTGGTGGTGGGAAGAGGAGCTCAGAGAGGCGAGAGAGAGTGCGGATCGTTAGGTAGGTGTCCTGCCTGGCGCTGATGTGAGTAGCGTGGTGCTCCGCTGTACGCGGTATTCTGCGCACTTGCCGACTGCCGGAAGGGGAGTGCCAAGTGAAAGGCGCGAAGGAAGGTGGTGACCTGCGGCGGAAGCACTCCGCTCCCGCCGGAAGTGCCCGTGTGTTGCGCAATGCGCACCGCCGACAGTCGCGCGGTTGATTCTCGCGCCAAACCCCTTACCGCCTTGTGCCGAGTATCGGCCGAGGGAGCAGGTTTGGGACCGTGGAGGGTTCTGCTTACCCCTTCCGTCGGTCATCTCTCCCCGTTGCCTCTTAGGTGAGGGGGGGGGAGGGACACCGGCACCATGGGGTGGGCGTTACAGCGGATGTGCCGGTCGGTAGGAGGAGGCTAGGGGAGACCCCACGCTCCTAGGTATGTGCCATAGCCTCACCTGTGACCCTGCCTGGAGGAATATACCTCTTGGTAGGGATGTTAGGCTCTTTGAAATGTCCAGCGATGGGGGCTGACTCAACGAGTACAGACTAGCTGTCTCAGGTACCACCCCTGGTGTTAGGGCTAGGCCCCAACCGAAGAAACCTTGAAACTGTCTCCTAGAGACCTTTTGTCCAACCTCCTGTTTGCGAGGACACTTAAACAACTGAGTTGTCTGGGAGTGGGCAGAGGGTTATAGAGGGTGGAGAAAAGTTATAATTAAAAGTGTCCTGCCTCCTGATGGGAGGAGATTAACCCCATGGTGCCTGTGTCCCCCAGGACGTAAGAGAAATTATTTTTTGCATGCTGTATATAACTTTGCCTTAAAAGTATTTGCCCAATGCTTTAATGTTCCCTGTATAATCCCTGATGTTCCCCTATGAGGGGGCTGCTATATTAGTGCAGCAAGAGTCCGTTAGCATTAAAAGCTACAGTGGAGGAAATAATTATTTGACCCCTCACTGATTTTGTAAGTTTGTCCAATGACAAAGAAATGAAAAGTCTCAGAACAGTATCATTTCAATGGTAGGTTTATTTTAACAGTGGCAGATAGCACATCAAAAGGAAAATCGAAAAAATAACTTTAAATAAAAGATAGCAACTGATTTGCATTTCATTGAGCGAAATAAGTTTTTGAACCCCTACCAACCATTAAGAGTTCTGGCTCCCACAGAGTGGCTAGACACTTCTACTCAATTAGTCAACCTCATTAAGGACACCTGTCTTAACTAGTCACCTGTATAAAAGACACCTGTCCACAGAATCAATCAATCAAGCAGACTCCAAACTCTCCAACATGGGAAAGACTAAAGAGCTGTCCAAGGATGTCAGAGACAAAATTGTAGACCTGCACAAGGCTGGAATGGGCTACAAAACCATTAGCAAGAAGCTGGGAGAGAAGGTGACAACTGTTGGTGCGATTGTTCGAAAATGGAAGGAGCACAAAATGACCATCAATCGACCTCGCTCTGGGGCTCCACGCAAGATCTCACCTCGTGGGGTGTCAATGATTCTGAGAAAGGTGAAAAAGCATCCTAGAACTACACGGGAGGAGTTAGTTAATGACCTCAAATTAGCAGGGACCACAGTCACCAAGAAAACCATTGGAAACACATTACACCGCAATGGATTAAAATCCTGCAGGGCTCGCAAGGTCCCCCTGCTCAAGAAGGCACATGTGCAGGCCCGTCTGAAATTTGCCAACGAACACCTGAATGATTCTGTGAGTGACTGGGAGAAGGTGCTGTGGTCTGATGAGACCAAAATAGAGCTCTTTGGCATTAACTCAACTCGCTGTGTTTGGAGGAAGAAAAATGCTGCCTATGACCCCCAAAACACCGTCCCCACCGTCAAGCATGGGGGTGGAAACATTTTGCTTTGGGGGTGTTTTTCTGCTAAGGGCACAGGACAACTTATTCGCATTAACGGGAAAATGGACAGAGCCATGTATCGTGAAATCCTGAACGACAACCTCCTTCCCTCTGCCAGGAAACTGAAAATGGGTCGTGGATGGGTGTTCCAGCACGACAATGACCCAAAACATACAGCAAAGGCAACAAAGGAGTGGCTCAAGAAGAAGCATATTAAGGTCATGGAGTGGCCTAGTCAGTCTCCGGACCTTAATCCAATAGAAAACCTATGGAGGGAGCTCAAGCTCAGAGTTGCACAGAGACAGCCTCGAAACCTTAGGGATTTAGAGATGATCTGCAAAGAGGAGTGGACCAACATTCCTCCTAAAATGTGCGCAAACTTGGTCATCAATTACAAGAAACGTTTGACCTCTGTGCTTGCAAACAAGGGTTTTTCCACTAAGTATTAAGTCTTTTTTTGTTAGAGGGTTCAAAAACTTATTTCACTCAATGAAATGCAAATCAGTTGCTATCTTTTATTTAAAGTTATTTTTTCGATTTTCCTTTTGATGTGCTATCTGCCACTGTTAAAATAAACCTACCATTGAAATGATACTGTTCTGAGACTTTTCATTTCTTTGTCATTGGACAAACTTACAAAATCAGTGAGGGGTCAAATAATTATTTCCTCCACTGTATATCTGACAGGTTGAGAATTGACAGTCAGGTTGGCAAAACAGTCAGGTTTAGGAACTTCAAGTAACAATTACTGACAAAAGCAAACCTGTCAGGGATAAAACATGACCTATAGGTAACTTTTAATGCATATTAATATTTTGAAAAGTAGTTTTTTTAGTGTCAGTATCACTTTAAGTTTATCTAGGATCTGTGCAGACAGAGAGAGTGACAGTGTGTGCAGGATGAACATCACTATAGAAAATTCTTTCTATGAAACTTCTGCTTCCAACTCTATAACTTTAACAGCCTTCTCAGATCCTCCTGCTTAGTGGCAAAAAAATTGGCTTCAATAAGTTAGCATATATTAATCCAGACTTTAGTGATAGATGCTTTAGAGGATGTCCCACATCTGGGAGTATGACTCACATATAGTGTAACTGCCCACAAGCAACTAGATACTGGATAAGAGTATATCATTTGATATTTGCTGTCCTGGACATTAATTTACATAAAGATCCATATGTCGCATCAATGGGAGCATCAGTGCAAGGCATGACCAATACTCAAAGGAGACTAATTATTCAAATATTTTTAGGTCCAAGACAAGTTTAAGAAAGATCTTGGCAATCTCCTTCCATAAATTATAATTTACTTAAACCCAAAATTGATTGGATATTTGCCAATGAGAGCTGACTAGTATCGCACTAGACAAATACTCATCATTCCTTAAAGTATGGCAACCCTGGATAGATTATAGATTCAGAGGGACTCTTCCCATTCATCTTTTATCAGCTTAATGGAGTAGTAGTCAATTGTTTTTAAAACCAAGATATGATCTATAATTATATTGCTCATATTACCTTTTTTCTTCCTCTTATTAAGTTATATGTGTAATGGTTATTGTTAGACTTGATAGAAAATATCAGCAGATAAAATTTCAAAAAAGCTTTACTAAAGATAAAAACCTAACATGTTTCGTGTGACTGCACACGTATTCATAGGAATTGAACAAAAATATCCCTAATATCAATGATATAAATACTATGGCAACATCACTGTAATATTCACAAGGATCTCATAAGATAACTACATGTAACATGGAAATTGTTTGTTTTGTTGATATAAAACAATAAAAATATATACATAAAAAAATTTTGGCTTCAATCACTTTCCTGACCCCATGACCCCATCTAAGACTCATAAACAAACATCCACACCAGCAGGCCAGTCCAACACTGGGAATATCTGGAAGAGGGGTAGGTCACACACCAGTGAACGGAAGTTCGTCCCGTTTGTGTTTCTCATTGCCTCCAGGGCCAGAAAATTCTATATTGGGTACAGTATAGGGTTTTCTGTTTTTCTCTTTTATTTTAAAAACTGTTTGTGATTATCTTGCATGTGTTACGAGTGCCGGGAGACCAGCACGCACTCTTACCTGCAGATGTGCCGATCTCTGGACTTTGAGGCGTGTTCTAGTGCAGTGCACACATGCGCAGTAGTTTTGATGCTGCATCATGACATCAGCGTCATGCTGATGTCACTTTGGTGCCAAATTCAAACATAATGTGCTCGTTTGTTTTCATTTCCTAAGCTGTCTCTGAGTATCCAGACCTTAGCTAAACCTTGTTTTTGATTGTTCCACTGGTTTTTGACATTGTTTCTTCCTGACCCCTTTTGTACAACATCTTTGTATCAACCTTGGCAGTGTATAGAATCCCTATCTTCCCGCAGCAGAAAGCCCAGGGCCCCAAAAGGGCGTCCGCGAAAACCGGGTTTGCCAGTGCCCCTCTAAAAGGTCACTAGTAGTCTACGTGCTTCCTCATATTACAGTGTGTAACAGATTAGCACTCCTCAGTTCGAGCTCCAGGAGGCTCAGCAAGGCCATCTGTCCCAGACTCTTCAGCTGTTTTCCTCTTGTCTGGATGCGCTCCAAGGCACTCATGCAGATGCTGCTCGATCGCCTCCTTTCCCGCCTATAGTTGTTCCTCCTGCACAGTCTTCAGAACCAAAGATTCCTGCACCCATCCATTACACAGGCTATCCTAAGGTATGATGTGGATTCCTAAACCAGTGCCATTCAGTTCAAACTCTCTCCTCAGAAATTTCCTATGAAGAAGTCTCAGGTGGCTTAAGTTATTGCCTTACTGTAGGCAAAGCTCTTGCCTGAGTGTCACCACTGTGGGAGAGAAATAAACCTCTTGTTCACAACTTATCTGTCTTCATCTCCACATTTAGTGAAATTTTCAATGCTACGGGTCAGAAGGTAAATGCTTCTGTTTGTCTTATAAAGATTTCTCAAGGCTCTCTGTCTGCTGCAGAATACGCCATAGATTTTCTCACTCTGGCTGCTGAGGTCACCTGGAAAAATGATGCCCAGGTCACAGCATTTTGTCAAGGGTGTTAGAGATCTGCTGTCTCAGTTAAGGGCTGCACTGGGCCCTGAACTGATCCCTGCTGGGTGCTCCAGTGCCCGCAGGTCCCCCTCTCTCAACACGCCTAAGTATGCACACTCAGGGGAGGGTGTTGAGTGAGCGGAGAGGGCCGGAGGGAGTGGGAACCACGGCGGGGGTACCTTTGGGGGTGTGGGGCCCATGTGGTAGCCGTTCTGGTGCGCCCTGCACTCCCCTGTCCAACCCTGTCTCAGTTTGAAGAAGTTGTATCCCTGGTTAGTCACATTGACACCAGATTAAAGAGAGAGACAATCTCAGAAGTCCATCACCCATAAACTTGTAGTTTCCTCTCCTGCCGTGTCTGAGCCTCCTTCAATTCCATGTACACAGACTGATGAGCTCATGCAGTTAGGAGCCACTCATCTGTCTCCGAAGGAAAAAAGGTACAGGAGGGTTTCTGGTCTTTGTTTATACTGTGGGCAGGGTGGTCACCCCCTGAAGTCTTGTCCTGAGAGACTTAAACACCAGGGAAATGCTCCCACCTAGGAGTGAGTAGGAAGTCTCCTCTAGAGTTGATTCACTCCCAGATAACCTTTTTTCGAGATTTATTTTTTCTGGCTATCCTATCCTTTTCTTCCAAGTCAGGCCTTCCTGGATCCCATAGCAGGAAATTTCATTGATGCCTCCTTCGCTAAGATCTGTGGGTTCCCTTCAGTCTCTCTTAAGATACCCCTCTCTGCCCAAGCTGTCAATTATAGGTCTCTTCACTTCTGCCACTGTATTGTTGCTGCTGTGAGTGGGATGGTTACATTCCTAAAATTCCTTCTTGATCATTAAGTGTCCTGCCACTACAGTAATTCTTGGTCTACCTTGGTTAAAACAATTTAATCCTGCTATTAATTGGGTTTCTGGTCAACTCATGGCTTTTGCTCCATTCAAGTCAGTGCATGTCTCATCTGTTACTCAAAATTCTTCTCTCCTGCCAAAATGTTATGCTGAATTTTTCTGATGTATTTGAGAAGAAGAAAGCTGAGATTTTCCTCTGCACAGGCCCTTCGACTGCCCCATTGATCTCATTCCTGGCACTACTCATCCAAGACGTAGAACCAACTCCTTTATCCGACCTGGAAACTCAAGTCCACTTCTCCAGCAGGGGCCGGATTTTTCTTTGTACAAAAGAAGGACAGTGGTCTTCTTTTTATATTCTTTTTTGTATTGACTACCGTGGCCTGAACAAAATCACAGTAAAGAATTGCTACCCTCTTCCTCTTACTCCTGAGTTGTTCAATAGACTAAAGGGAGCTAAGATCAATTAAGAAGGGGGTTGGATGGCTTGTTAGCAAGTGAGGAAATACAGGGTTATTGGCTCTTAGTACAAGTTGATCCAGGGACAGGTCCAATTGCCATCTTGGAGTAAGGAAGGAATTTTTTCCCCTTCTGTGGCAAATTAGAGAGGCTTCAGTTGGGTTTTTTTGGCTTCCTCTGGATCAACTAGCAGCTAGGCAGGTTATATATATGCATTAAGGTTGAACTTGATGGATGTGTGTCTTTTTTTCATCTTAACTTACTATGTTACTTCATCCTGATACTTCTCACCCATTCACCCTTGAAGTTGATGAAGTTGGGGAAGGAGCCCCAAGCGAACTGATTTTCAGGGTCATCTTCATCCCTGTGCCTTTTTCTCCCGAAAGGTTTCCCCCTGCTGAAAGAAACTATGATGTTGACAATTGGGATGTTGGCCATAAAGTTGGCCTTGGATGAATGGCGTCATTTGTTGGAGGGATCTGTAGAGCCAGTCACTATCCTCAAGGATCACAAAAACTATATTTCTTCCACAAAAATATTGAATCCTCAACAATCTAGGCGGGCATTATTCTTTTCCAGATTCAACTTGGGTCAAAACATTTCAAAACAGATTCCCTATCTAGATCCCTGGCTTCTGAAGAGATTTCCACAGTCCCTCCCTCGACCAGAGTGATTGTTGGCTTCAGTGTCTCTTGTTCAGCCTACTTCTGAAGTTCCTCCGGAATGTCCTGTTAAGACTTTTGTACCTCAAGATTGTCATTGCATGTTCTATCTGTGCTCAAAAGAGGAAGTTCCATGTGCTTGTCCCTGAGGTCTTCTCCATCCTTTGCCTTTTCAGAATCAACCATGGTCTGACATTTTCTTGGACTTTATTGTAGATTTACCCAAGTCAGCACTTTAAATCCTCACTGCACAATTTCAAATACCTCATTGCATTTTTTTTATTGTAAATACTTGCACCTTTATTGCACACTTTTATTATATTTAATATTTGTATTTTTTTTTGTCTATGTAAAGTTGGGAGGAACAAGGGTCAAAAAATGTTATTACGGTAATGATGCTTCATTGCTATTTGTATATGACAATAAAACTTAAAACTTGAAACCTGGAGGCCCAAAACCCCGATATTGAGTGGCGATTTTCCATGCAATCTGTCATGGTCTGGAGCTGTTTGATTTAACTTAATTCTTGGGGTAAGTTTGCAATGTGGTCCTCCACCCCTCCAACTTTTTCTTTAGCGCTTCAGTTCTCTCTTATATGTTAGGAACAACCTTTTTAATTCCTCAATTCTACAGGTAACTATTGTGGTTATGGTAGTTTGGTACTGTTGGATACCAGACATCAGTTGAAGCTGTAGGAGCTTCTGTAGAGGTCTTTATCTGTAACAGCAGGGAGTGGGGAGAAGAGCTGGCACCATCTTGGTTATTACTGTAGCATTCTGCCCCAGTTGCACGCAGCTGTATTATCTTATTTTAAGCAATTTTTTGCCCATCTAAGTAGAATATCAAAAGGTTTTTATTTTGCTGGTGTACAATCAATAGTAGAGAAATAGTATTGACCTTGTACGGGCCACAGGATCACTGATGAGCAGAACTCAGTAATCACACAGAGCTGTGTTCAAAGTCTTTGATCCCCTCACTCATGGTTCTGTTGTGGCTGTTTCCAGATGCAAGCCACTGGCTTCACTTGTGCTGCCAGGCTGCGGTAAGATCTTTGTAGCAGATTTTTGTAGTGATAGGTGGCAGATGGTCCCCAAAACTAGATCAACAATGATGGCAGCTATTGGGTATTGTCTAAAACCAGGATGGCAGCAGATTATCGTTGGAACCTGAGAATCTCATCCTCTCAGATGCCTGGTTGGTCACACCACTCTCTCCTACCTATAGTGAAGATCTTGGCTTCTGACATCCATGCCATCGATCTAAGAAAGTCTGGCATTCCAGTCACCCCACCCTCTCAAGTCATAGCTGCTCTGAGTTTCCCATCAGCTTCCCTATACCATTCATAGTTTAGAGCTTATTCACTGTCCATTGTAGGTCTGCTTGGCCCTAAGTGTTTTCATTCTTACTCCTGTATTCTCGTTCCTGATATTCCTACCCTGCTACAGCTATGTCCCTTGTATTTTGACCCTGGTCTATCCCTTTTTACAGGTTTTTATTTTAGTTATCTGGCTCTGACCTTGTCCTCCTGACTATGCCTAGCTCTTTCCTTACCAGTTTATTTCTGGAGTTTCTTGATTCTTCTGCAGTAATACCTGGCAGCACCTAAGTAGTTCATGGGCAGGGCTTAAGATTAATTATGCATAAAACCATGCTGGCACAAACTTATAGTATTGTGATTTGCAATGTATTCAAGTATTCTATCCCTAATTACCTCTTCCAAAAGCTTTCCTACTACTGATGTCAGACTAACAGGCCTATAGTTTTCAGGATGAGAACAATATCCCTTTTTTAATAACAGCACCACATTAGCAATTTGCTCGGCACCATGCCAGACCTCAATGAATCCTGAAAAATTGAGTGAAGAGGTTTGGCAATTACAGCGCTAGGCTCGTTTAAATACCTGGACCTTTGTTTACCTTAACTTAATGTTCAAGTCTCTTTTGAATTTCCTCGTGAGTGACCCATGCATTTCTTACCAACCTTGGCACTAACACTTTTATTCAACCATTAAAGTTTTGCTCTACAATGTCTTTCCTTGCTTACAACGGGAATATACTTAAAGTCCCCCATAATAACAACTTGACCTAATTGTGAAGTCTCCTCTATTTGCAATAGTAGCTGGGTCTCATCCCCCTCATCTATACGGGGTGGTTTATAGCATACACCAATGATAATTTTCTTTGTAACCTTTAGCCCTGCTGAAATCTCTACCCAAATGGATTCCACACTGTCTCTGGTAATTTCTTTAGCACATGGCTTTAAACCTGACTCAACAAAACAAAATCCCTCTTTTAATCTCCCTGGTCCCTCCTAAAAAGGGTGTAACCATTTAAATTTACAGCCCAGTCCCATGTTTAATCTCACCAGGTCTACCAACTGAATCCAAATCCTACAAAAAAACGCAAATCTTGGCCGAATCCTGGATTCGGTGCATGCCTACATGCAATAGACTGCAGCTCCCCTAATTTCCCTGACAACCTCCATGCATTAGCCAGCATGCAGCAGAAATTACCTAGATCCCTTAGCTCACACTTAAAGGTCCTCCACCTACCATTCATTTTGTCATTATTACCAATACGTACCAGAACAGTTGGGTCATGCTCATCCCCACCCAATATACTGTCAACCTGATCAGCCACATGCCGAATCCTGGCACCAGGAAGACAGCAAATTGTTAATTTGTAGTGATCCGGACAACAGATTACCCTGTCCACTTTCCCAATAATTGAACCCCCTATAACCACAATCTATTTAGGCCTAGGTCTGCTCTCCTCCCCACCACTACTAAAATAACTGGTCTCCCAGCTGCTAGAGAGATAAGTCCCATTTAGAACTGCTAGTCCAGAGTTCACGCTCCCATCTTCTTCACGCATCTGGCAAATCTGTTGGGATGCACAAACCCCAGAGCAGCCTCCTTTTAACTTTTCTCTAACTGTCACCCAGCTTGCTGCCTCATCATCCTTCCACTGTTCTCCTCCCCCTTCCCCCCCAAACTATCTGACCCGGCTAGCTCCTGATCAGTGACCAAGAGACTCCTCTCAAGACTGTCAATCGAGCGCAGTGTTGCAACTTGTTCCTCTAGGGCTTTAACACAAGCCTCTAAAGTGGCAATTCACTCACATCAACGACAGAGGTAAACACTTTGGAACTGTTGTTCCAAAACTACATATATGTGGCAGACTGTACACGGTGTCCTTCAATTTTGCTCCCACTCATTCTCCCAGTTACTGAGAACAGTTAAGCAAAACCAGAGAAAAAAAAAGACTAAATAAAGAATAAACTTTGCACCTTGTTTCAACAAACTTAGTTTGTAACTCCTGTAGTTTATAACACCACATACAGAGCATCCAAGAGCAATCACAGCAGAAACCACCACAACAAGCTCCACTGAAGTCCCAGTGGTTCTATTAATGATGTATGTTCAGGTGCAACTAATCAAACCCCACCTTCCTTAAACTGAGGGTAACTACAAAGTAATGCATCTTTTGGCAAATCTGCTGTAAGCCTTATAGTTCACCAAACTTTGTAATTTAGCACCAAAAATAGCACCAAAACTTTTGAAAAATGAAACCCCAACAGTTAAATACCAATGACTTTAAATGAAGTTCATAAAATATACTTAAGCTCTTTTTTTTGTTGATTTGAAAAAGAGTTGCTTCAACCAGCAACCAGTCTGTTATGTAAATAACTGCATAAATTCTGGTGTTCAGACGGCAACTTCTCCATTTATTGTACACAGCTTTTTACACCGTTTTTTGGCGAATTTCATTTTAAACAGCATAATAAATAGGCCCCTAAGTCTAGACAGGAATCCTGTAACTACCCTGGGGTTTGGTAATGCATTGTGTACTAAGAAGTACTTTAACAATAAATCTTAATAAAATCATGACAAAATTAAATGTATAAATATTGCTTAGTCTTTTATTGAAGAAAAAAATCTGAATTTTTCCCACATAGAATTTGCTGTCATTTTCCCAATAAACCGTCAGCTATTAAGAACATCAACCACGTAATGTGTAATGGGTAAATTTTTAGGAAAAATATGTTGTTTTGATCCTAGTGAAAATTTTTCAGTGATTTATGCAGATATTTGCTATAAATATCTGCGTGCTCAGTTGTAGAAACAGAGATCAGTTGAATTTTTATTTATCTGTGAAGTTTGCTTTTCTCTTCTCCACAAAAGCTGTCATTCCTTCTTTACGGTCCTCCTGAAAAAAAATAAGCGAATATGGGGGTTTAATTCATTTTTCAGGTTTTGAAATAATTATACATTGCATGTGACCATATAATGTATACATCCTTTACACTCTTTCTAGATAACTTACTGTAGCAAACGTAGAATGAAATAGCCTTTTCTCAAGTCTGTTGCCTTCTGCCAAAGACAGCTCAAAAGCTGAAGATATAAAAATATAAAATCAGTGTTTCTCTTTCAAAAAACAGCATACCACACAGTTTGCATAAGATGATGTATTAATGAACCCAAAAATAAAAATGCACTTCTCATTTTAAGTCATCATGTAAGAAATTTGTCTTCAAAACAACTTTTAGTAAACTACAGAAAGTGGTATTTTAACACATTTTGCATTTTAGCCAAAGAGCAGTTATCAACAATCAGTGGGTCGTGAGCAACCTTGTTGCCTGATGCCCCAAGTAATGTTGCTCCGAAAAGGTCAATGACAGTTGACAGTTTAAAATGCAAGTTTTTCCCAGAAGTAACGCTGACATTTTGCTGGCTGTAGTACACATGTGAACAGTCAATCAAAAACTTCTAGCAGTTCATATGGAGTGTTAGAGTATTGAATTGGCAACATTTTTCAATAAATGCATTACATGTAGCTCCTCACATACATCTGAATGTTGCCATGCTAAAGTTGGGAAATCCTTGGAGATAGTTTGACCATATAAAAATGTTAAAGGCAACATTTTTCAGGCTCAAGAACTGAATGACAAATGATGATTAAAAAGACAGCCAAATGCAAATTGGTTCACAAGATCAATGTCTACAACATAATAAAATTATCTAAAAAAAAAAAAAAAAAAAAAAAGTGCCCCCTCAACAACTGCCATATGCTTCCTGGCCAAATCCAGAGGCGGAGCTGGTGGGTGAGGGTTCCCACAGTTTTGTGGGGTCATAAGAGGTCACATCCAGTGTATGTGATGTCACTTCTGGTGGATGTGATAGAGGAAGTGACATCACACACACCTGCACACATGACATCACTTTTGAAACCTTGAGCTGTAGTTAGGTCTGGTGCCTGCCCCTCCCAATCCCACCCCTTCTCAAACCATAACCCTTACTTTTCATACCTGCTCATTGTTTCATTTTGTTCTCCTCTCATTTTATGCTATTTCTAAAATGACACAAGCTATAACTATGTTTAAATACTGAAATAATTTCATATACACTGCCATGTAAAAGGTTCACAGTGTTGTGAAAAGTCTTATTTTCACTAATGATCTGTATACAGGCTTACAGTGAGTAAGGGTAATTTGCACCAGAGGATTTGGGCATAGTTTGTGTTCCGTTCACTCTAATATTTATACTTACACAATAAATCACTAACATATGCCATTGTCATTTATGTAAATTAGTCTTAAAAGACAATGTTTCCCCGGGGGGCACTAGGTTATTGTTCTTAGAGCACATTATCCAGAAGTAAATATAACCTATCACTTGTTCAGAAGAATGACTGGTGTATGTATCTTGTACAATATATATTAGAGTCATGAATGTCCTGTAAATTCTATCCTTATAAATGGTGATTGGTTATGTTAAGAGTTATATAATAAAGTATAATAAAGTACCCCCTCTGTAAGATCTGAGGATATTAGAAGTTACCTTGGAACTCCATAAGTTGATATGCTATTTATTAAATTTGTTTCACAAAGCTATTTAAAGAAAAGAAAGATGAGGGGCTTTAGCCATTCTTGTTGTGATTACGAGAGGGACAGATGTCTTGTCAAAGGAAAGACCACACCAGAGTCTGTCTGCTGGGATGTGTGGAAGTTATTGTGCAGTGAATTGTTAAATACATGAGGTTCTGCTTAAATAAAAATAAGTACTTCCACTTCAACCTGTTGCATTTAGAATCATAGGCAAAATAGAGTTTTAGCAGCAACACAGCTTTGCATGCCAAAGCTTTATAGTGTACATCTGAAAATGTCAGATTGGGGTGCTCACCTCTGTCAAGTGACTGATGTACATGGTGGGGATTTGGCCATGGGCTCCCAGGAGGGGCATGCAGAGAACAAGAGGACCACAATGGATGAGATTATAGCATACCTGGAAGTACTATACGGGAGGATAGTTAAAGCTATGGAGTTGCACAGAAGATTTGTTTTACCAGGGAACGACGACAGAGTGAGGCACAACCATTTTAGTCATTGTTTGCTAAGGGCACTTTGTAAGTTAACAGGTAATGGACTGAATTTAATTTCTAAAAAAAAACCTTGTAGAGCTGTTGAATCAT
This sequence comes from Xenopus tropicalis, assembly GCF_000004195.4. NCBI lineage: Eukaryota > Metazoa > Chordata > Amphibia > Anura > Pipidae > Xenopus > Xenopus tropicalis. Next base: position 56,428,603 of record NC_030683.2, read on the forward strand.
TTTTCCCTTTTTCTTGGTGCCAGAGTTTGGCATGCGGTTTATGGGGTAGGCCTTTTACGTAGAGGTAAGCAGGAACCTCGACTCTGGGAGTAGATGTGATCTTTGCTAAAGCATTTTATATATTACTACACAAAAGGTTAATGATTATTTTAAGGAATATGATATTTGTACTTGGATAAAGAACAGGTTGAAGGATAAACTGCAGAGAGTGGTGGTTACTGAAACATTTTCTAATTGGTTTAGTGTTAGTGGAGTACTGCAATACTGTTCTTGGTCCTTAGCTTTTTAACTTGTTTATTAATGACCTGGAGGTGGGCATTGAAAGTACTGTTTCTATTTTTGCACAATGCTGCTACTTCACAGAGCAATTCGATAAAATTGGAAAACTGGGCAGCAAACTAGAAAATAAGGTTCAATGCTGTTATGCACTTTGGCAGAAATAAATGTGGGTTATACACTGAATGGTAGAGTGTTGGGGGTATCCATAATTGAGAAAGATTTGGGGATTTTTGTAGGTAACAAGTTAATTACAAGTGTCATTCCCATGGCTATTACAGTATATAATGTGTTGTTTTTCATTAAAAGGGCATAAAATTAAGGGATGAAAACATAATTTTGCCTTCACAGATCTTGGTTTTGTTAAAGGTTCGGTTTTGGGCTCCAGTCCTTAGCAAGGATATAAATGAGCTGAAGAGGGTGCAGAGATGTGCAACTGAACTGGTAAACTGAAAAAAAGATGCTTGTGATTGAACATGATTATAATTTGCAAGTACATTAAAGGGCACAAATAGTGGGGGAATGTACTTTCATTTGAAGAAGTGTTGGTGGTTTTGGCAGCGTGGGCCTTATAGATGATGGCATATTTTCTCAATAAGAGTTAAGAGATGCTTGGATTATTACTTGAATAACCATAACATCAAAGCTTTTCTGATATCCTTTTTCTTTGTAATAATAAAACAGTACCTTGTAATTGATCTCAACTACGATATACATAATCCTTATTGGATGCAAAACAATCCTGCTGGGTTTAATTAATGTTTTATTGAGTTTTTAGTAGACTTAAGGCATGGAGATCCAAATAACGGAAAGACCCCTTATCTGGAATACCCCTGGTCCAGAGCATTCTGGATAAAGGGTCCTATACCTGTACTAAAATTTACAGTTAGTATAGATATTTCTATATAGTTTATATACGTTAGTGTATAGATGGGTCTGTATGATTGTGTGTGTGTATATATATGTGCACTGGGTTCATTCGCATGGGATGAACTTGATGAACCATTTTGTGGGTTTATTAGTGAAAATCAATGTGCATCCTAATGCATGTATACAACCATGGAGAAGCCAATGTAGAGATACAAGTAGATTTTCCTTTTAAATTTTCCTCTTAGAATAAATATCTTAAATTTAAGTTAATGCACCTGGGATGTAAAAATATGCAAGCCACTTATGTGAAGTCTTGTCTATAGCTAAGCCATTTTCCCCTTCTTAGCACCTATTTTTTGGATTACGGACTACTAAACTTTCAATGTTCAGGGGTCATGTGGAAAGCCACATGGTCTGATTTTGGTCTGCTTCTATGGCTGCATCAGAGCCTGCCTCAGCATAAACTTCTTCTCCATGTGCAGACATCTGAGCCCACTGCAGTACACAGCTATGTCTGTCTCTTTTCTGTGGTCTTGTGCTACAACTCTACTTGTACGTCTGCATCTGAGCCAGCTTCTGTATGGCACTATATGTGTTTGTATCTAAGCCATATTTGGTATGCTACCTGGTTTGTAAGGTACACTTATTGGAAAACCCAGGCTTATGCAGTGCAGACAAAGAAGGGAGTAATGGTAACAGGACTGGCTGAAAATCAGAACTGTATGACAGCAGCTAAACAATGGCTTGCTAAAGTGCAATAGCACAGTATAATTAAGCTAAAGTTGCTGGGCTAAGAGTGAATGAAAATAGGTGGGCGATATGGATTATATTACAGGTATGGGATCCCTTATCCGGAAACCCGTTATCTAGAAAGTTCCGAATTACAGAAAGGCCATTTCTCATAGACTTCATTATAAGCAAGTAATTCTAATTTTTAAAAATTATTTCCTTTTTCTCTTTAATAATAAACTAGTACCTTGTGCTTCATCCCAACTAAGATATAATGAATCCTTATTGGAAGCAAAACAAGCCTATTGGTTTATTCAATATTTAAATGATTTTTAGCAGGCTTAAAGGAGAAGGAAAGGCAAAGTTACTTGGGGGTGCCAAAATGTTAGGCACCCCCAAGTGACTTAAATCGCTTACCTTCTACCCTGGGCTGGTGCCCCTGTATGGACAGAACAGCCCGGGGTAGCTGCAGCGCTTTCGTCTTCTGTCGCGCGCACATTCGCAGTAGAGTGAAAAGCTGAACTTTAACAGAGAAGTCGGCTTTTCACTCTACTGTGCATGCGCCTGTCCTTAGTCCTTCCAAAAGCGAAGGCGAAAGAAGGAAGAGCTGTGCTACAGGTACCCCGGGCTGGTGCTGTTTTATCCTTACAGGGGCACCAGCCCGGGGTACAAGGTAAGCAATTTAAGTCACTTGGGGGTGCCTAACATTTTGGCACCCCCAAGTGACTTAGCCTTTCCTTGTCCTTTAAGTTATGGAGATCCAAATTACAGAAAGATCCCTTATCTGGAAAACCCCATTATTTGTTTGTTAAGTTTATAATCCTTTCCAACTATACCAATGCTTTTAATGTAGTCATGGATGTGGTAAAAGCTAGATTTGGTGGAAAAAAACTAGTAGAATGTCAAATTGCTTGAGTTACCATGAGTTTCCTATGTGTATTGTGGGTTTTATAAATGCATGGTGGTATATAATTTCTGGGGTCAAATATATTCATGCTTTTCCGCTGATAAAATTCTATTCTCCAGAAAATCTATTCTCAGGGATTGATCACTTCTTTGTTAGTAACCTCATTTTAGATAAGTGCACATTCCTGGTGAATGTGGGGACAGAGCCGGTAGGCAATTTATTAAGCATTATGTGTCAAGATCAACATCAAAATATTACTGTTACAAATAAATTAAATGAAGATGCCAAACAAGTAAATTGTATCTCTTCTATTAATTGGGTTTATTATAAATAACTATAGTACATAACAGAGAATAAAGGCTGATATGGAATTATCTTAAATCTATTTGTTTAAGGTAGCAGCTGCAATATTAGTTTGTTCTGATGTAACTTCTGTGTAGGTCTCCCCCTTGCTCGTAGGACTCTGCAGCAGGGAGAAGAGAAAAGGGAGGTAGGAGAGGAAGAGAGGAGGATGCTGCACAAGCTCTCACCCAGGACCAGGGGTTTGATCTGAGAGAAGAAAATCTGAGGCTGAAGACCATGTATAAACAACAGAAAAAGCAAGGAATGTGGTGTTTCTTTTTACAGAGGGCTCAGAACAGTGGCACAGTAAGTGTTAATGGGTGTATTTACACAGACCTTTCTGATAAAGCTTACATACATATGGTTTGACTTTGTTTACATCACTATTTTCTGTTTTTTGGTGTGTTCCCTTTTGTGACTTGTAATGATGTCACTCACAGTACCTTTCCTGTCATGTCGTGGTAATTAGGCATGCTGTATGTGTATTCAACCATACGGCACATAGCGGCCTGTTTGTTCCAATATATATAATATTCACTCATGCCCTGTATTTTAAAGACAAGATTTTAGACATTTAGCAATTTGAGTCTATATTGCTTACCTGCACTGACAGCCTCCTTTGCAATTGACACAATAAGCTTGGAGTTTCTAGCAATCTTCTCTCCACAGATAATAGCCTGATCTACTACGCTATCCACAGGGTAAACTTTGCTCACAAGCCCTTAAAAAAAAGAAAATTAAAATCAGACAGACAATAAAGATCTTTGGCTCACGGAGGGAAAAAAAAAAAAAAAATTAAAATACTTCAATTTTCAAGTTCCTTGAAGTGGCCATAAACAAAAATTACACAAATGTTTCATAGGTTGTTGGAGGAAGGGTTCTGTATAAGTACATGTGAAGGATACTGTCATGAATTGTATGGTGTACTTTTTATTCCTTTTTTTTAACTGTAATATTGGTGTGTTGGCAGCCATCTCAGTGCATTGTGCCCGAGTCTGAGCTTTCAGAAATAGCCAGTGCTACACATTAGAACTACTTTCAGGTAACCTATTGTTTCTTATACCCACATGTAACTGGAGGAGTCCCAAGAAGTACTTGACTTTTTTTTACTTTCAGACTGCTATTCTGATATCTACTGGGAGCTGCTATTCTGCTACCTTCCCATTGTTCTGCTGATCAGCTGCTGGAGAGAAAAGAGAGTGATCACACCAATTTGCAGATCAGCAGTAAAGTGTGACTGAACTTTATCAGAGCACAGGTAACATGCCTTTAGCACCCTGGAAAATGAAAAATATGGCTAGCCCCATGTGAAATGTCAAAATTAAATATTAAAATATCTGTTTGCGTTTTTGAGAAACAGATGTCAATGCTGGAGAAGCTCTATTAACAAATCCGTTTTGAAAAAACACGTCAGTATTGCTTAAACTAACAAGCTCCCCAGGTCTGTCACTCTCTAAAAGAAATAAAAGGTAAGCAATGTATATACCTTCTTCTCCAGATTTCAATGCAGGAGAAGCTCTATTAACTAATGCTTTTTGAAAACTAACAGCTCCCCAGGTCTGTCACTGAAAGAAAGAGCAAGAAGGTAAGCAAAGTTTCAGTTTTGATATTAGGGATATATATAGCTTCCTTTCAGAGAAAACCTTTCATATGTTCTCAGCCTATCCTTATTTTGCGCTGCCATTTTTCCATTGTAGCTCTTACACCTATTGCATGTTGCATGTGTGAATATTATTTCTAAATCCTTTTCCAATGTTATCATATATGGATGTTTGTAATTCGGGCACATTGCAAGTAGGGAGCAGTAGCAGTCTGAAAGAATAACTTTTCCCCTCCCCTCCAAACTGCACAATTGTTCCACCTTAGTTGCTTGCCGTAGTGTTTTGCATGACAACATGTGTTTGTCGAGTTGCAAATAAGTAAAATGTTCTCTGTCTGAGATTTGAAATTTCTCCTGAAGTTCTGGGTATGTACTTTAGGTCTTGATCCGGTACAGGTTTGATATTTTAGTAATGCCACTATCAATCCAAGTTTGTGGCGGAAAATCCTGAATCAACTGTCCAGTATTTGCAATTGGTGTCAGAGGGGAAGGAAATTTTTCAAGTTCTCCCTTTTTGTTCAAATTGTCTCAATTTGTAATTATAGCTTTGGTCACTGGAAATATTTGCGGTGCCCCAGGTTTTTGTTTTTTTTTTTGTAACTTGCAATTTTTATTGTTTATTGTACAGTTAACAAGGCATATTAAAGTATTTTATACAGTTATTCGTACGTTTGTCCTCATTAGTAAATAAACAGCAGAGGACATAAGGAAAAGAGAAAACAGTATTTGCAGGGGAAGAAAAAAAAAACATCTAGGATTAGGGGTGTGATTTGGTGCAACAGCATCAAGACCTCATCCCAGAATGGTTGTATTAGAGGGCAAAGCCAAAAACCGGGGTAGGTCCCCCGGTTGCCTGCAACCCCTCCAGCAAGTGTGTGTGGTTTCTGGAAACAATGCGTGAAGCTTAACAAATATTGTCCTGCTGCCTAACAAAAGTGATCCCTCATTTTTTGTTGTCCCATATGGCTTTCCATACTTTTTCATCAATAATTCTCCCAATATGGGTATCCCACTTAGAAATGTAATTATGTTTATAGCCCTCCCTTGTAAAAGGATTAGCCAGTATCTTGTAAATAATCTAAATTAAAACTTTTTAGGGGAGGCCGTGAACTGCTAATTGTTCAAAAAGAGTGAGAGGATATCCTCTTTCTGCTAGTAATACAGGGGTGAAAAAATGTTTTAGCTATAAATAAAAATATACTGTACATGCATACATACATTATTCGCTTGTGGTAGCAGAGATTTATCACAGGTGACAAATCTCTCTGTGGGGCATTTCACTTAAGCAGAGCAAGGATACTATTGGTTCCCAGTGCCTGCTTCTTCCATTCCATTGGTCCATCCTTTGTAAAAGTATTTAATTGTACAGGGAAGTATGTAATGCCTCTCTGAGCAGGACACAAAGCAGCAAGGCTACCTGCCTGTAAAGATGCAAAGGGAGCATCTGATTGAGACGTCAGGAGGCTGAGCGATCCCCCCCCAAAGGAATTGTCAAATACCATAACTACAGTGGTGACCCAAAACTTTTGTGTGTTTTTACTGGTAGGGACCCAGAGCAGTGAACTCCTCAAATGTGTGAAGGTAGCACCCAGTGGGCAGGAGTTATTTTTATGATTCACGCTTGTCAGGACTGGCCTCTGACAAGGGACCAGCAGGTAGGAGCCTATGTGCAGAGTAACCCCCAGAACTCCGCCAAGTGAGGTGAAGCAAGATATTTAATGAAATCCAAACAGAACAAAAATAAGAGGTAATATACAGGCCTGTGATGAAGCAAGATAAACAGAGTCCGGTAAACGGCAAATTGGTCAGGGCTGGCAGAGTACTGGCAAGGTCCAAAAGGCAGGCTGAGGTCAATGGCAGGCAGCAGGCAAACAATGGTCAAGTAAACAGGCCAAAGGTCAAACCAGGGGGATCCACAGAAGACAGGGTACCAGGAAGGAAAAGGAGAACAACACAAGGAACCAGGCAGGGAACGCAGGAATCGCGGATGTCAGAATAAGGATGTGGCAAGATCAGGCTCAGCAGCAACGATGATCAAGCAACTGGGAATTGCCAGGAGCAGGTTTAAAATTACTTAATTACTAGACCAGCAACACATGCAATTAACAAGATGGCTCAACAAGGGAAACAGGCAGAGACGCTGGATGCAACTGATCAAGACCCAGTCAAAGAGCCTCTTGTGGCTCAGTAGGTTAATGCAATCATAGTTCCTCATGAAGTCCAGGGTTTGATTCCCCACAGATCCTGACAACGCTGAAGTGATCACAAAGAGAGAACAAAGAGGAGCCCTATACACCCACCTCTCCTGGGTGTAGGTAAAAAGAACTATAAAGAGAAAAAGTACTGCACTCATGGGAACTTCTCAAACAAAAGTGTTTAACAAAAATTCCAATATTTCAAGCAGCAGCTGTGCTCCTTCTCCTACTAGGATGGTTAGAAGGTTGGAGATTTTAAATTAAGCATGGGGTAGGGGTGCTGTTAGAAATTCTGTCGAAGATACATTACATGAGGTTTTAGTGATAGTAAGGGAAAATGAGGGTGAAGATTTGGTTCTTTTGGACCAAAACTTATATACAGTGGATATTAAAAGTCTACAGGTTCCTGTGCTGTACAAAATAGAGACAGAGATAAATCATTTCAGAACTTTTTCCACCTTTAATGTTACCTATAAACTGTACCACTCAATTGAAAAACAAACTGAAATCTTTTAGGTGGAGGGAAGAAAACCAAAAAAAATGAAAATAATGTGGTTGCATAAGTGTGCGCACCCTCTTCTAACTGGGGATGTAGCTGTGTGTGTTCAGAATTAAGCAATCACATTCAAAATCAAGTTAAATAGGAGTCAGCATACACCTGCCATCATTTAAAGTGCCTCTTATTAACCCCAAATAAAGTTCAGCTGCTCTAGTTGGTCTTTCCTGACAAAAAGCAAAAGCCATGGTGCACAGAGAGCTTCCAAAGCATCAGAGGGATCTCATTGTTAAAAGATATCAGTCAGGAGAAGGGTACAAAAGAATTTCCAAGGCATTAGATATACCATGGAACACAGTGAAGACAGTCATCATCAAGTGGAGAAAATATGGCACAACAGTGACATTACCAAGAACTGGATGCCCCTACAAAATTGATGAAAAGACGAGACGAAAACTGGTCAGGGAGGCTACCAAGAGGCCTACAGCAACATTAAAGGTGCTGCAGGAATATCTGGCAAGTACTGGCTGTTTGGTACATGTGACAAGAATCTCCCGTAGTCTTCATATGTCTGGGCTATGGGGTAGAGTGGCAAGACAAAAGCCTTTTCTTACGAAGAAAAACATCCAAGCCAGGCTACATTTTGCAAATACACATCTGATGTCTCCCAAAAGCATGTGGGAAAAGGTGTTATGGTCTGATGAAACTAAGGTTGAACTTTTTGGCCATAATTCCAAAAAATATGTTTGGCGCAAAAACAATACTGCACATCACCAAAAGAACACCATACCCACAGTGAAGCATGGTGGTGGGGGCATCATGCTTTGGGGCTGTTTTTCTTCAGCTGGAACTGGGGCCTTAGTTAAGATAGAGGGAATTATGAACAGTTCCAAATACCATTCAATATTGGCACAAAACCTGCAGGCTTCTGCTAGAAAGCTGAACATGAGGAGGAACTTCATCTTTCAGCATGATAATGACCCAAAGCATACATCCAAATCAACAAAGGAATGGCTTCACCGGAAGAAGATTTTTGGAACGGCCCAGCCAGAGCCCAGACCTGAATCCGATTGAAAATCTGTGGGGTGATCTGAAGAGGGCTGTGCACAGGAGATACCCTCACAAACTGAGAGATTTGGAGTGTTTCTGCAAAGAAGAGTAGGCAAATCTTGCAAAGCCAAAATGTGCCATGCTGATAGACTCATACCCAAAAAGAATGAGTGCTGTAATAGAATCAAAAGGTGCTTCAACAAAGTATTAGTTTAAGGGTGTGCATATTTATGCAACCACATTATTTTAGTTTTTTGGTTTTCTTCCCTTCCCTCTCAATTGAGTGGTACAGTTTATAGGTTACATTAAAGGTGGAAAAAGTTCTGAAATGATTTATCTTTGTCTCTATTATGTACAGCACAGAAACCTGACATTTTAACAGGGGTGTGTAGACTTTTAATATCCACTGTATGCACAATTTACAAGCTAGCACAAGAAGTAAATGTATGTTTACAAATGCAAGGGGCCTGACTGGTAAAACAGGAGAGCTGTAGAAGAAATATGATGTAGTTGGCATAGCTGAAACATGGCTGAATAAGTCACACGACAGGGCAGCAAAGGGGTAGGTGTGTGCTAATTTCCCCACAACTCTCAAATATGTGGAGCACAACAGGCTAATCCCCTTCACAAATTGAAAATGCTGCTGGTCTGGAGCAACTCTTGATAATGGGGGGTTTAAATTACCCAGATATTGACTGGAAAAATAGCAATTTTCAGGCAGTTAGAAGGAACATGTTTATAAGCTTGAAATTCTATATTATAGGTTGTTGAGAAGCAAAGAAATCATGCTATACTAGATCTAGTGTTCCTAACAACCCAGAACTCATAGGCAAGTAGAGGAAACCCTAAATAACACTGACCATAATGTTATTTTATTCAATGTTTGTTGCAAAAAAGACTCAATTTAACAAAAACTAATTTTAGTTCCTTAAAGAATTAGGAAAGGTATAAACTAAGGAAGCTTGATCAGAAAGATTTATGTAAATACTGCTATAAGCACGCTGCACAGAGTCCTCTGTCAAAAGAAATAGGATTTCTTGTCTCTTTTTTTTTTCCTGTGCCAGAGTCTGCGCAGGTCTCTCCTGCTCCACCCTCCCTCAAGAATGCTAAGAACTCCCCCCGCCCTTAGGAATGTGTGATCTGAGCCAATCAGCAGGAAGCTTCCTCATAATCTTACAAACTGCATGTACAGCAGTCTTGGTACAGGAGCGTGACATTATGGGATTTTTTTTCCTATGAGGCTTCTGATCATCTGAACAGGAGATATATGGGGAGACTTAAGAGCAGTATTGAGAGAACTGAAGGTATGCCTGCAGTTTAAGATTAACTCTTTATTAGCCTTTCCTTCTCCTTTAAGGACAGCACTTCAGAGCATAAATTGAGGCATTAAATATTTTCCGCTAAAAACACAGAACAGAAATGGCTGACATTCTTAAAGTGTTGCAATATTGCCCGTGCTGTGATTCACATAGTGGTGTACCCCTCCTTATCTTTACTCTACTTGAGAGACCCAGATTCTCTGGGATGCTCTTTTTAGAAATACTCTAGTTTTTAAAATACTTCTAGTCTTTTGTTTCCCTGTCCCCGGTAACTTTTTTTAAATGTGTTGGTTGCTGGCATCATATTCAATACAAGCATATACAGTGGAGGAAATAATTATTTGACCCCTCACTGATTTTGTAAGTTTGTCCAATGACAAAGAAATGAAAAGTCTCAGAACAGTATCATTTCAATGGTAGGTTTATTTTAACAGTGGCAGATAGCACATCAAAAGGAAAATCGAAAAAATAACTTTAAATAAAAGATAGCAACTGATTTGCATTTCATTGAGTGAAATAAGTTTTTGAACCCTCTAACAAAAAAGACTTAATACTTAGTGGAAAAACCCTTGTTTGCAAGCACAGAGGTCAAACGTTTCTTGTAATTGATGACCAAGTTTGCGCACATTTTAGGAGGAATGTTGGTCCACTCCTCTTTGCAGATCATCTCTAAATCCCTAAGGTTTCGAGGCTGTCTCTGTGCAACTCTGAGCTTGAGCTCCCTCCATAGGTTTTCTATTGGATTAAGGTCCGGAGACTGACTAGGCCACTCCATGACCTTAATGTGCTTCTTCTTGAGCCACTCCTTTGTTGCCTTTGCTGTATGTTTTGGGTCATTGTCGTGCTGGAACACCCATCCACGACCCATTTTCAGTTTCCTGGCAGAGGGAAGGAGGTTGTCGTTCAGGATTTCACGATACATGGCTCCGTCCATTTTCCCGTTAATGCGAATAAGTTGTCCTGTGCCCTTAGCAGAAAAACACCCCCAAAGCAAAATGTTTCCACCCCCATGCTTGACGGTGGGGACGGTGTTTTGGGGGTCATAGGCAGCATTTTTCTTCCTCCAAACACAGCGAGTTGAGTTAATGCCAAAGAGCTCTATTTTGGTCTCATCAGACCACAGCACCTTCTCCCAGTCACTCACAGAATCATTCAGGTGTTCATTGGCCTGCACATGTGCCTTCTTGAGCAGGGGGACCTTGCGAGCCCTGCAGGATTTTAATCCATTGCGGTGTAATGTGTTTCCAATGGTTTTCTTGGTGACTGTGGTCCCTGCTAATTTGAGGTCATTAACTAACTCCTCCTGTGTAGTTCTAGGATGCTTTTTCACCTTTCTCAGAATCATTGACACCTCACGAGGTGAGATCTTGCGTGGAGCCCCAGAGCGAGGTCGATTGATGATCATTTTGTGCTCCTTCCATTTTCGAACAATCGCACCAACAGTTGTCACCTTCTCTCCCAGCTTCTTGCTAATGGTTTTGTAGCCCATTCCAGCCTTGTGCAGGTCTACAATTTTGTCTCTGACATCCTTGGACAGCTCTTTGGTCTTTCCCATGTTGGAGAGTTTGGAGTCTGCTTGATTGATTGATTCTGTGGACAGGTGTCTTTTATACAGGTGACTAGTTAAGACAGGTGTCCTTAAGGAGGTTGACTAATTGAGTAGAAGTGTCTAACCACTCTGTGGGAGCCAGAACTCTTAATGGTTGGTAGGGGTTCAAAAACTTATTTCACTCAATGAAATGCAAATAAGTTGCTATCTTTTATTTAAAGTTATTTTTTCGATTTTCCTTTTGATGTGCTATATGCCACTGTTAAAATAAACCTACCATTGAAATGATACTGTTCTGAGACTTTTCATTTCTTTGTCATTGGACAAACTTACAAAATCAGTGAGGGGTCAAATAATTATTTCCTCCACTGTACATATATATATATATATATATATATATATATATTTATTAAGGAATTTAATCTGTAAATATCTATCTCTACTAGAGATGGTTATTTGGGGTAATTTATTTAGGGTGTCTTTCCACATCTCTTTCTCTAAATCTGGTATGTCTTCACACCATTGTTGTTTAATCTTGTGCTGTTGGGTGGTATTTGTTTGCACTAGTACAATGTACATTAGCACTTTCACAAAGTCGGGTCGGCGGATATATCGCACCAGCGTGGTTTCAGTAATGGCTAGTGGCCTTATGGGGAATTGTGACTGGAAGGCTTGTTTTAGTTCTAAATATTGAAATATCATGTTCGCTGTAAGTTGGAATTCGGCTTGAAGTGCATTCAATTGTTTACATTCCCCTCCTATGGTGATGTCTCCTAATGGTTTAACTCCTGCTGCTGCCCACCTAACAACCTCAGGCACTGAGTGGAATTGTGAGAGGTATTTACTTCCCTATATAGGGGTCCATTTTGACCATACAGGTTGTTTGTTTTGAGCTATTTTTAGTGCTCTCTGAAATACTCCACTACTGTTTTGATAGGAAACATTGTGTTTTAATATGGGTAGTTAATATAATAGGGCCTCTAGGGATCCCACAATGACTGCCTTTAGTACTAATGCACGGTTGTCTAACCTCGGGACTGTCCACCAGTGCACGTAGACTAACTGACTGGCAAGGAAATATCTTTCAAAGTTAGGCAGGGCCAACCCAACACCAGTTAATGGAGCTTGTAGTGTCTGAAGGGACATTCTGGGTCTTTCTCTTGACCATATAAAACCCCTTATAGTAGAATCTAGTGCCTAAAAGAAGGTTTTGGGGGACACTGTGGGTGCATTATGGAACACGTATAGGAATTTCAATAGAAAGGCCATTTTTAACAGATTAACATTCCCAGGGACTGACAGGGGAAGATTTTGCCACACCAGCGTTCTTTCCCATAATCGAGCTAAGACAGGGAAGCTATTTAATGGTTTGTGTAGTTTCAAATCCTTATGAATTTGTATCCTCAAGTACTTAAACTCTGATACAGTGTTCAACTGTCTGATAGTGCACAAAATATTCTGTGGGAGATTATCTATAGGGAAAACAAGGGACTTGGCATAGTTCACTTTTAGCCCAAAGTTAGTTAGTACTTGACTTACCACCTGGAAAGAATTTTGAGGGTCAGCCAAATATAGAAGCATGTCATCCGCATTTAAGGAATCTTTTTATTCCAAATCTCCCCCATTATTTATCCATTCTTCTCTTATTTGGATCGCTAAGGGATCTATCGCTAGAGTGAAGAGCAGTAGTGACAGTGGGCAGTCCTGCCTGGTGCACCAGGCTAGCATGATTTTGGCTTGAGGTCGGGCATAAAGCGATTTAATCCAGCCTACAAATCTAAGCCCTAGGCCAAAATGGGTAAGGACCTCCCAGTATACAGTGTTGAAGGCTTTTTCTGTATCCAGGGCTACGACTATTCTAGTGCCCGAGTTTAGATGGCGTACACAGAGATTATTGAAGAGGCGTCTTATATTTACATCAGTTGCTCTGGCAGGCATGAACCCTGTCTGGCCTGGGTGTACAAAGTCCCTTATTACTTCCCGTAACCTCAAATTTTTGTGTCACAGTTGAGCAATGATATTGGTCTGTATGATTCACACTTATGAAGGGGTTTGCTTTCCTTTGGGATCAGTGTGATATGTGCCTCATAACAGGAGTCTGGATGGAGGAAGTCCAGTGTGACATCATTATATAGTGAATATAGTTTTGGTGCAATAAGTTCTAGGTGCTGCTTATACCATATATAAGTGTGTTTCCCTGCAGCATTATTATGTCTGCACCGGAATTCCTAAGTATGTTCAGCACTATAGACCTCTTGACTTTGTCATTCAACCCTCTAGTGTTCCAGGACACTACTGTAAAACCAGTGCGCAACATTGTATATCAGAAGTACATTATCATGAAATAGCCTTGTTGAGGGGCCACCCGGGAGTCGCTGCACATCCTGGCTCCATAAGTGTGCTTTAGATTCTGAGGTGCCCCCCCCCCAGCAACCCACATATCCAATATAATTTTATACCCCCCAGCTCAGTAAGAAAGATAATAAAGAGAGGAAGGGAAATAAATACACATATAACAACCCCATTAACCCCCTCACCCGGTATCCTCCCCAACCTAGAAGATACATTTTCCCAAATAATTTGTAAACCAAGGAGCATGTTTTTCTAACAAATTATGGATACCATCCACATTCCCAACCGGGGAATGTAGGAGTGAAAAACAGAAAAGAAAAATTAAGGCCAAGTAGCAACTTCTAGATGGATCAAAAAATAAGCAAACAGGGTAAGAGTGCTGCACCTAAACAGAAGTGCTGTACCAATGATCATATATTATTCCGTACCAGCTACAGAAAGAAAGTGTGTGCTGTGGGGCTTGAAGCAAAGTATGTGTGGGGTCTGCAGTGGTTGGCAGGCCCCCTTTCTCCAATGCTAATAATCCTTGTGTCTCCGCTGGAGACACATATGGGATTCACCTTCCCTGTCCCAGTTTAAGACTGAATTTGTATTCCATTAACAGGAGAACGTTTGTTCCACCGACCCATACAGTAATGAAGCTTGTGTAGGACCACAGTGGAGGTCTACAGCCAGGGTAGTTTCACCATACTATGGTTAGACACCATATATAGGGCACGGCACGGCACGTAGAAATCATTGATATGGGTTCGTGGTCTAATCTTTACCTTTTAGCGTTGTGCTCTTGGTTGGCTTCGGGCGTTACCAGGTCTCTGTTCTAGCCATTCCTGTGCCTGCTCAGGGCGCTCAAAGAAGTGGGCTTTGCCGTCCTCGATAATTTTCAGCTTTGCAGGGTATAACATGGCATACTCCAGACCGAGGTCACGTTTTACTCCCATGTATGAGCTTTTTTTGCCCTATGGTGGAATAGTCTGGATAAAATGAAATCCTGGCTCCTGCATGTTGAAGATATTCTTTCTTTCTAGCCTCTCTCAGTGCAATGTCCCTGTCCCTGTAACATAATCCGTTCAACCATAATGCCTATATATGACCTGCCTAACTTCTAGTTGATCCAGAGGAAGGCAAAAAAAACCCATAACTATAGTTAAAAAGTTTGATTAGAAATGCCTGTGTAGGGGTTCCAGGAGGTAGTGGTCTCGGCAGGACTTGGTGTGCTCGTTCCACTACAAATTGTGGAGAAAATATTTCTTGGCCTAGCAACTCTCCAAGTAGTTTCTCTGCAAAGATTTCTGGTTGGGCGCCTTTACTGCGCTCTGGGAGGCCCAGTGTTCTGACATTAGAACGGCGCTGCCGACTCTCCAGGTTGTCCAGGCGGTCTTCCACCACTTGGAGTTGTAGTTTAAATTATGTCCTGAGGTAGTTGAGCTGTACAGTCGTCCACTGTTCCCACTCTCTCTTCAAGTTCCCCTGTCCTCTCTCTAATGTTCTGCATATCCTGCTTAATAAGAGAGAGGTCCATCTTTAACTCCTCGACTTTGGAGGTGAACATAGAGGTTAGGGTTGTTTGACAATGCAAAAATGGCAGACATGAGATCTGCTGGAGTTGGTGTTTCTTGTCCCTCTGTGGTGGTTCTGCAAATGTGGTTATTTCCACTCCAACCACTCCATATTATACTGGATCATATTTCCTCCAAAAACCACTGTTAGTTTGCTGCACTATATAAAGAAATAGCTATACTTTAAAGTTAATGATACTTAAAATATCCAGGACTTGTGTGGCTTAGTTCATTATAAATAGCACAAATGTCACAGTCTCCATCAAAAATCAGATATTTTACCACAATGGATTTTCCATAGGAGTAGTGTTTTAAGTCGCTGTGTGAAATTAGTTGCCGTGACTTATTACAAATATTTGAAGATGAAAAAAATTGCAAAAAAAAAAAAAACTACCAAACGTATTTTTTTCTTTATTCTTCTGAAACATACCTGCTTGTTGGGCTTCCTGAGCAGAAATGCGGTCACCGCTAAGTACCATTTCCATTGCCAGGGACTTGCCAACAGCCCTTGTGAGCCTCTGAGTTCCACCTGCACCTGTGGATCAATAAAAGAAAAATGAGAACTCAAAATCGGTCTACTGAAGAAAGGAGCAACAGAGTCTGCATGTCTGTTAAAACACACATTTATATATATATATATATATATATATATATCAGTCCTGATGGTGTCTGCACTCCAAGGCTTTAGTATTCTGTGGGGTGCACAGCCAAAATCTGAGTATTTAGCATGAAATAATCCATGGCCGGCACACCCTTAAAATTCTAAAAAATTTTTTTATTGAAAACTCATTGTTTTTAAACAATGAGTTTTCAATAATAATTTTTTTTAGAATTTTAAGGGTGTGCCGGCCATGGATTATTTCACGCTATATATATATATATCAATCATTGAGGGTATAACATCGTGAACAAGGTCCTAGACCTGGACCGAAACGTTGATGTAACAATTATGTAATTATCTACAATAAAGTCAAATATTTGGAATTGGAGTGCGCTTGATTCATGGAGAAATCTCTCTCTCTCTCTCTATATATATATATATATATATATATATATATATATATATATATATATATATATGTATATATATCAAAATAAAACAGCCAGCACCAAGGGTCTTTGCGTTTCAAAAAATCTCTCGTGTATTAAAATTGCATGTACAACCGACGTTTCGGTCCCTTTTGGGACCTTTTTCAAGGTGCAAATACATACAGCAACTCAGTTTAAATAGCCTCCTCCCATGAATCCAGGGAGGGCCAGTGACATCATATGCATATTAACCCCATAGTGACCATTAATACCATATACTAATTATATATTTTATAAAAGTGCATTCATACTTCATAATAAATCTGTTGCACATATTCAATACCCCAATCTAGTTAAAACTGCAACGATATTAAACAGCATACATGTGTATAAAATTGCCCCCACATCTATAAATACTCGTGCAACATTGTATATTATGTGAACATTATGTAAACCATATAAAGTGCAATTTTGCTAAATTAGTAAAATTTAAAAACAATACATGACTATGCACAGTTTCCTATGTCCATGGTCCCAAAGTTTCCCATATTATTAACCCATTGACTCCTATTCGTACAGTTTTACCTTGCTTAAATATAATACATTCATATAGATTATATGACATTTATAGTACCTATACCCGGGTCAATATAATACAGTAATACATCTTAATAGGTATTATTTTTCTGTCAAAAAACAGTTCAATTGCAACGTGGTGTTCAGTCCCCTCGGTGCAACACATCCCAGCTTGTGAATCCAGAAGGCCTCCTTTTGCAATAACAGTCGATTGATATCTCCCCCTCTCCTTGGGATTTTTACACAGTCTATTGGCATACATTTAAAAGAAGAAATAGAATGTCTCGCTTTTGCCCAATGCTGTGCAATCGGTTGCTTTGAGATATCCTGTTTCCCCTTCTTTTTATCATACTCGGGATCCATGATAAAAAGAAGGGGAAACAGGATATCTCAAAGCAACCGATTGCACAGCATTGGGCAAAAGCGAGACATTCTATTTCTTCTTTTAAATGTATGCCAATAGACTGTGTAAAAATCCCAAGGAGAGGGGGAGATATCAATCGACTGTTATTGCAAAAGGAGGCCTTCTGGATTCACAAGCTGGGATGTGTTGCACCGAGGGGACTGAACACCACGTTGCAATTGAACTGTTTTTTGACAGAAAAATAATACCTATTAAGATGTATTACTGTATTATATTGACCCGGGTATAGGTACTATAAATGTCATATAATCTATATGAATGTATTATATTTAAGCAAGGTAAAACTGTACGAATAGGAGTCAATGGGTTAATAATATGGGAAACTTTGGGACCATGGACATAGGAAACTGTGCATAGTCATGTATTGTTTTTAAATTTTACTAATTTAGCAAAATTGCACTTTATATGGTTTACATAATGTTCACATAATATACAATGTTGCACGAGTATTTATAGATGTGGGGGCAATTTTATACACATGTATGCTGTTTAATATCGTTGCAGTTTTAACTAGATTGGGGTATTGAATATGTGCAACAGATTTATTATGAAGTATGAATGCACTTTTATAAAATATATAATTAGTATATGGTATTAATGGTCACTATGGGGTTAATATGCATATGATGTCACTGGCCCTCCCTGGATTCATGGGAGGAGGCTATTTAAACTGAGTTGCTGTATGTATTTGCACCTTGAAAAAGGTCCCAAAAGGGACCGAAACGTCGGTTGTACATGCAATTTTAATACACGAGAGATTTTTTGAAACACAAAGACCCTTGGTGCTGGCTGTTTTATTTTGATATTTATATGATATCCCGTGCACAGGGGCAACTGCAGAGCAGCAGATTTTGGAGTGTGGTGCTGTCGTGTGGACTGTGTTATATATGTATATATATATATATATATATATATATTTTTTTTTTTTTTTTTCTCCAATAAGACTTTATTTAGATTTTCAATTTCAAACTGAGAAAAAAGAAAAAAAAACCCATAATAAATTAGATGAACATAAAATATACAATCTTTGTTAGTTTACAGAACCAGTTGGATAGGGTATTAGTCACATACATATCTGGGTTAATTAATTAAACATGCTGACACAGGCTTGTGCAAAAAGGGGTCGGCGACCTCCTCCCCTGGTGCCTCCACTGACTCCTGCCCTATAAAGAAACGCTATCTTCAGAGGTAATTTTCTCTAAAATAGTAGACTTTTTTTTTTTTTTAAGAGATACATTACATATTACACTCACCTAATCTGCTACAATAGCTTCATTTATGTGAAGGTGAACCACCCCTTTAAATAGCGCCACTCACACCATAGATAAGCAATAATTTAAGAGGTCATCTCTTGGATCGATCTTAGCATTTGGCAAATTAAGTGACTCCTGCGGGGCAAGGGGGGGGAATATAGCTGAGGAACATAGCAGTCTGCTCCCTGAAATAATGGGTTGTTTAATAGCAGTTCCTCGTCGTACTGTGTAGTGTTTCTGAAAATGTATGTTGTTAAATATCTCACATGTGGGGACAGAGATTTTATATAACTTGTCCATGTGTTGAAAAATGTGTCTGTATGTTGTTTCTTTTTTGTGGTTGTTTCAAGCCAGTCCATATGAAATATAAAGTGGAGTTTCTAATGAAAGGGGTAAAGGAGTTGTGGTGAGCCAGAGGTGAAGTATTGCTTTTCTGGCCACCACAGCCACTCCTCTTTCAGCTTTTAAAAGCTTACTCTGTTGTGGGGGTGTCCCAAAGATCACACAAGGTCATTGTGATTTGTGTAGGTTTTACTTCTTCCCAAAATAATTGGATATGGGGGCATAGACAGATGCTATGTGCTGGTCTTGCCATTTCAAAGAGTTGTCTGTAGATAAAGATCCAATGTGGTACCTCCTAGCTGGAGTTAAATATGAATTATGCAATATCTGTAAAGCCATTTCTTTGTATTTACTGGCAGGTAGTAATTGCATGACTGGTGTATGTAACTAGTATTTGAGTTGTAAGACTGTTTCCGTTAACATGGAATTATATTATAATTATGTTGTAAATTAGCGAGGTTGTTTTCTCTGTTGTGCAGTTCGGCCATAGAGAGTTTAGGGGATTATTATTTTCAATGTCATTTAAGTGTGTGGTGTTTGTGTGGTGAAATGTGTTATTTGTAATAGAAACAAGAGATGGTTGGATAATTACATTAGAATACATTAGAGGGGAATATAGGCAGATAGGGGATGTTCTTTTTCCCATAAAAACACCCCTTTATAATAGAGGAATGGAGTTTCCATTTGAAGCAGTGCTGATGGTTTTTCAAGGTGAGGGCAGTGAGGTTGGGGAATGCCCTTCCTAGTGATGTTGTGATGGCAGATTCTGTTAATGCCTTTAAGAGGGGCCTGGATGAGTACTTGAACAAGCATAGTATCCAAGGCTATTGTGATACTAATATTAAGGGGTATATTTATCAAGCTGTGTAAAAAGTGGAGTGAAGCATTACAAGTGATGTTGCCCAGGGCAACCAATCAGCAGTTAGATTTCAACAGTTAGAAAACCAAAGCAAAGCAACATCACCGGTAATGTTTTCCTTCACGTTTTACACAACTGAATAAATATACCCCTTAGTGTTAATGTTTGTATATATAGTTTATGTATGTGAGTGTATAGATTGATAAGTATAGCTTGTGTGTGCTGGGTTTACTTGGAAGGGTTGAACTTGATGGACTCTGGTCTTTTTTCAACCCTATGTAACTATGGATGTAAAAGGGAATTTTGAGTGGGGCATTAGAGCGGATTTTTAATAATATCTCCGATTGCTTGAAGATTTTGTTTTTGCCAATCCTGAAAAATTCTATTACTACTTCTGGTATGGAAGTCGGTATTGTTTAACCATGTAAGGTAAATAGAATAGTAGGGTGCCAGGCTTTATAAGTGTCAGTAGTGGCAGTATAAGTGTCAATAAAGAGGGAGTTGTTCTAGCATAGTCTGTGACTGGGTCACAAGGAATATATTTAGTCTGAGCTGTA
This sequence comes from Xenopus tropicalis, assembly GCF_000004195.4. Classification (NCBI taxonomy): domain Eukaryota; kingdom Metazoa; phylum Chordata; class Amphibia; order Anura; family Pipidae; genus Xenopus; species Xenopus tropicalis. The sequence goes on from NC_030683.2 coordinate 56,448,884, forward strand.
TTTGCTGCTTAATTTTTAACCATAACCTTTAAGTTTGAGGGCAGTACCATATCATATGTAACAAATCAGCAGGGTGATTCTGACATCTAGGCGGTAAGGGGTGAAGGATGTGCAATGTAGAAATTTAAATTAGCCCTTGTGTTGTAGTCTCTAGCACATCCTGCTTTACCTCATTAGTTATATCTGGGATGCCTCCCCGCTATTTATTGAGAGGCTTTCTGGGATCAAATGCTGATATCAAATAGCGACAAAAGTTTTTTTAGTTTGGGGTTGTGGATCATGGTCTCCAGTCTCAAGGGAGCAGTATTGATCAGTTATGTACCAAATTAGGTAGTGTAAAATGGTAACAGGAAAACACTTTAAAGAGAGATATATTTCCTTTAGGGTCATCTCCTACTCCCTGATGTATAGCGGCCCTGAGTGGGTTAATTCCCCAAGGGATTCTCAGTATGTGGTCAGGGTATTTACTGTGGGTGTTGGGATATGGTCTGGTGGTTTGTCCCTGAGGAAAAGCACTGGTCGTGCTCGAAACATTTGAATGTCTTTCAATAAAAACATTTTTTCTTTTGCATCAAACCCCTGTGTGTGTGCGGCACTCTTTCTATTATGTTTTTGTTCATTTTGCGCGAAATCGCGCCGCCGCATCTGCCATCCCGCCGGCGACTTACATGTTCGCCGGTGGGATGGCAGGGGTAGGCAACTCGGGGAGATTAGTCGCCCACGAACAGGGAGTTTTGCCGCAGGCGACTAATCTCCCCGTGTGCCAGAGCCCTAAAAGTGCATCCTTGGTACCTTGATTTTCATTTGCTGTACAGGCACCCAGGCCTTGTGTTACTATTGATTGTGTGCACAATGTTGATTCCCCTTTAACCCTTTCACTGCCAGCTGTTTTGGACCAAAGTGGAACTTCTACTGCCAGACAGTTTTTGAACATTTTGCACTGTTTAACTTTAGGGGCCTTTCCTCGGGGGGACTTTTAGTTTACCCAGGAAAACAATATATTGTTTTTTTCAGGACAAACTAAGCTTTCAAAATATGGTAGAATTTTGGTGTAATTCCAATTCTGTAACAAGATATAGGCCTCTAAATGTCTAAAAAATTTTTAAAAAATCATATTTTTCATAATATAAACACATACCAGAAACAAAAATTATTTCATGCACAAAAATACAACTGATTTGGAAAGTCCCATGTCTCCTGAATGTGCCAATACCAAATATATATAGATTTATGGAGATTTCTCACTTGTATAGGTCAAAAACTCCCAGCAGTACACTACCAAATTTCCAAAGCACTTCTCCAGAAAGCTGCATACTTTAGATTTCAAGGCCAAAACTTCAACAGAAGGTTTATCCCAGAAAATTACATATTTCTGGAAAGAACAGATTCTGGGGAATCCAGAATAGGCACAACTGTCTGTCTACTCCAAACTATCTAAAAATTATAGGTTTTTATCAAAATTTGTGAAGTTTTTAAAAAAATCGCTTCAAAGCTTCCAGTCTATAGTATCTTATCTCCTACAGGTCATAAAGAAACCGAATAAAACACCCTAAATTTGAACGCCAGGGGTCCACTGAACAGTTTGATGCCCAATATGTATAGGTTTACCTAAGTATGTGGCATGTAGGGGCCCCAATGTGAACATACCCCCATATGATCTATCATTTCTGTCATTTCAACTCCTGCAAAATCAACACATTTACATCATTATATGTGGGATAAAGCTGGTAAAAAGTACATTCACCCCAGAAAGTCATATTTTTGGAAAGTACACATTCTCCTGAATTCAAAATGGGTACCCATGTCTATCTACTCCAAAGTACCAAGCTGCAAAGCTTTCCTAAAGCTGGCAATTTTGATGACATTTCCAAAAATCCGCTCAAAGTTTCCATTTTGCAGCATCTCCCACATAGCATTAGGTACCAAGATACCAAGGACACCCTGAATTTGAATGCCAGGGGTCCACTGTAACAGTTTGATGCCCAATATGTAAAGGTTTACCTAAATATGTGGCATGTAGAGGCCCCAATGGGAACATACCCCCATATGATGTGTCATTTAAAAAAATCAACACATTTACATCCTTTATGTGGAATAATGCTAAAAAAAAAAGTACGCTCACCCCAGAAAGCCATATATTTTTGGAAAGTACACTTTCCCCCGAATCTAAAATGGGTACCCATGTCTTTCTACTCCAAAGTACCAAGCCGCAAAGCTTTCCTAAGTTTGCCGATTTTTATGATATTTCAGAAAATCGCCTAAAAATGTTGAAGTTTGCCGCATTTATCTCACACAATTTCTTGAGTACAAAGGCAAATCACCCCAAATAGGAACTCCTAAGGTCTACTGAACAGTTTAATGCCCAATATGCATAGATATACCAAAGTCTGTGGTATGTACTGACCCCAAAATTGAAAATAGCGCATATGGATTTCTGGCCTGCAAACCCAGCTTTTGCATACAGAGCCCCCTGTCAGCGTATTATGTGCAGTAACACCCCCAAACTATACAGAGACCCCCAGAAAACCATATAGTTTTGGAAAGTACACATTCTAATGAATGCAAAATAGGTAAAGTTATTTTCGTACACCAAAGTTACACCTGGCAAAGCTATGCTAAAAACAGATTAGGAACACTTATACAGGGATAAAAATGCAATAAAACCACAAAAATTGTGCAAATCAACGAAACAACAAAATAAGTCACACGACAGTGTAATTAGTGGTCAGAATATCTGATCCAATAGTCACGCTGTCAAAATAAACCATTTTTAAGGAAAAGAAACTAAAAACAAGCAGTAAAATGGAAAAAAAATTAAATAAATAATGTAATAAAAAGTTTGTGTATACACGTGTGTACATATGTAAAAGTCATGTAACAGTATGTAAGTGTGTATATGAGTGTATATAAGTGTATATTAGTGTGCAAAATGGAAAAAAAACAAAAAAAAAGTGCTAAATTGTGTGCTGCATGTAGGTATAAATGTGTGTGAGTGTAAGTGTGTAAATACAATAAATAAAAACACACTTACTTGGCCCTCCTGCTGCAGTCCCGGTGAGTGGGGGGGAGAAGCAGGAAGTGACAGCAAGCAGCAGACGCGATGCGATCGCGTCTACTGCTTGGGGGGGGCCCTGCGACGATTAAGTCGCAGAGCCGACATGACAGCCCCCCTGGCTCATTGCCCAGGGGGCTGTCATCAGTAAAAACTCTCTGCAGAAGCGGCGCATGCGCATGAAAAATAAGTGATTGATAAATGTGATTTTTCCAAAAGGGAAAACAAAGCCTCTAGCACATACCTGGGATGGTACCTAGCAGTATCTCTGGCTGTCCAAATTCTGCCTTCTCTCCAGCATATATGATGTCGCACATCATGGCAAGTTCACACCCTCCTCCAAGCTGAAAACAAACAAGAACATTATGAAGCACAGAAGAGGTTTTCAGTGGTTGTTCACCTTTAAATTAACTTTTAGTATGATAGACAATGACATTCTGAGACAATTTAAAATTGGTTTTCATTTGTTATTATTTGTGGTTATTCAGTTATTTAGGATTTTGTTTAGCAGCTCTCCAGTTTGGGTTTTGTTTACCTTAGCAAGCAGGCAGCCTTGAATAAAAGACTGGAATATGATTAGATGGGGGCCTAAATAGAAAGATAAGGAATGAAAAGTAACAATAATACTAAAAGCTCACAGAAAAATAGTTTTTTAGCTGCCAGGGTCAGTGACTCCAATTTTTAGGTTGGAAATAAGAATATGACAAAGGTAAATAATAAAATCTATATAAAAAATGAATAATGAGGACCATTTGCAAAAAATAGGGCATTCAATATTTATATCTAATATATTCTATGTTAAAAGTTAAATTAAAGGTAAAACGCCCCTGATAAATTACATTTACATTTTATATGAATAAACCCAAATTCTCAAAATGTTGCTAGTCTTTACAGTGTGGTGTGGACTGGTGAAAAACTCTTTTGAGGGCAAGGTGAGTTTCTGACAAAATAGTAAATAACTGTTCTCTTAGGCTGATGTCCTCTGCTACTCTATATTTTCCTCATTGTTGTTCCCATAAATTATGAAGTGTTAATTTAAAAGTGCTCGTTTAGGGTTACTACTGAAAATAGTAATTTAAATTAAAGGGGTAGTTCACTTTTCCAAATACTTCAAACAGTTCCACAGTCTTCACATTTTTCAATAGCTTTTTCATTTTAATTCTTCTAGTAGTTTCATTTTTGGAGAAGCCAATAGGGAGTTGCTAACACTCTAAACCAGGGGTGCCCAAAAGGTGGATTGCGGTCTACCAGAAGATCACTTTCTGGTAGTCCTCAACAGGACGACATGGATGACATGCCACCACTTCTTTTTCCCCCCAGCATACTGGAGCTTTTGAGTGCGGCTGCTCAAGCCATTCGTCTATGTAGTTTCATCCCAGTATAGAAGATTGTCCCCACCGGGCCGCTGTATATATTTGTTCCCACTTTATATACAGTGGAGGAAATAATTATTTGACCCCTCACTGATTTTGTAAGTTTGTCCAATGACAAAGAAATGAAAAGTCTCAGAACAGTATCATTTCAATGGTAGGTTTATTTTAACAGTGGCAGATAGCACATCAAAAGGAAAATCGAAAAAATAACTTTAAATAAAAGATAGCAACTGATTTGCATTTCATTGAGTGAAATAAGTTTTTGAACCCCTACCAACCATTAAGAGTTCTGGCTCCCACAGAGTGGTTAGACACTTCTACTCAATTAGTCAACCTCATTAAGGACACCTGTCTTAACTAGTCACCTGTATAAAAGACACCTGTCCACAGAATCAATCAATCAAGCAGACTCCAAACTCTCCAACATGGGAAAGACCAAAGAGCTGTCCAAGGATGTCAGAGACAAAATTGTAGACCTGCACAAGGCTGGAATGGGCTACAAAACCATTAGCAAGAAGCTGGGAGAGAAGGTGACAACTGTTGGTGCGATTGTTCGAAAATGGAAGGAGCACAAAATGACCATCAATCGACCTCGCTCTGGGGCTCCATGCAAGATCTCACCTCGTGGGGTGTCAATGATTCTGAGAAAGGTGAAAAAGCATCCTAGAACTACACGGAAGGAGTTAGTTAATGACCTCAAATTAGCAGGGACCACAGTCACCAAGAAAACCATTGGAAACACATTACACCGCAATAGATTAAAATCCTGCAGGGCTCGCAAGGTCCCCCTGCTCAAGCAGGCACATGTGCAGGCCCATCTGAAGTTTGCCAATGAACACCTGAATGATTCTGTGAGTGACTGGGAGAAGGTGCTGTGATCTGATGAGACCAAAATAGAGCTCTTTGGCATTAACTCAACTCGCTGTGTTTGGAGGAAGAAAAATGCTTCCTATGACCCCCAAAACACCGTCCCCACCATCAAGCATGGGGGTGGAAACATTTTGCTTTGGGGGTGTTTTTCTGCTAAGGGCACAGGACAACTTATTCGCATTAACGGGAAAATGGACGGAGCCATGTATCGTGAAATCCTGAACGACAACCTCCTTCCCTCTGCCAGGAAACTGAAAATGGGTCGTGGATGGGTGTTCCAGCACGACAATGACCCAAAACATACAGCAAAGGCAACAAAGGAGTGGCTTAAGAAGAAGCACATTAAGGTCATGGAGTGGCCTAGTCAGTCTCCGGACCTTAATCCAATAGAAAACCTATGGAGGGAGCTCAAGCTCAGAGTTGCACAGAGACAGCCTCAAAACCTTAGGGATTTAGAGATGATCTGCAAAGAGGAGTGGACCAACATTCCTCCTAAAATGTGCGCAAACTTGGTCATCAATTACAAGAAACGTTTGACCTCTGTGCTTGCAAACAAGGGTTTTTCCACTAAGTATTAAGTCTTTTTTTGTTAGAGGGTTCAAAAACTTATTTCACTCAATGAAATGCAAATCAGTTGCTATCTTTTATTTAAAGTTATTTTTTCGATTTTCCTTTTGATGTGCTATCTGCCACTGTTAAAATAAACCTACCATTGAAATGATACTGTTCTGAGACTTTTCATTTCTTTGTCATTGGACAAACTTACAAAATCAGTGAGGGGTCAAATAATTATTTCCTCCACTGTATGTTTCTATGTGCAGTAGAGAAGTAAAAACTACTACAATCCTTTCACATTAAACTTAACGTTGGCACTTGAATAATGTTATTTGGGCATTAAGTGTGAATTTGGTGCTGCATTTATATATTGCTATGTGCATTTGTTAAACACTGATTGATACTTTTTCTTGCTCATTGCGCCAAATGGTTGACGTCGCACTATTTTAACTGTGGTAGATCTCATGACGGAGGCCAGGTGGCAAAAGTAGATCACAGCCTGGCAAAGTCTGGGTACCGCTGCTCTAAACAGTTAAAATTTTATATTGTAGTTGATACTAATTGTGAAGCATGGGGAATTTTTTACAAAGAAAATTCTTGTCTTGATGTAAAAATCAGAGGTTTTTTATTTATTTCACAATAAAAAAACAAATAAGCAAGGCCCTTATTTACACCAGAGACTTGCAAAGCAAAGCAGACTTTGTTACAAAAAAAAATAAAATAAAACAAGAATCAACTTCGGCGATCGCGGCGCCGAGTATGCCACCCCACACATATTCTTACACACACATAGATTTTTGGGGTGAGTTGGAGGAGTTTCACACATTCACAGCACTCACACACAACATGCATTTAGCCAAGTGTATACATACACTTACACAATTTTACGGATTTTTTTTTTTAATTGCATTGTTTTGTTGTTGCCTGATGTTCATATTTAGAATGTTTTATGTTGATAGGTAACAAAAACACAAGCTTTATGACTATTTTCAGTTTGGTAGTTTGCAGTACAAAGATGTATTAACCCATTTTTGTTTCGTCAGAAGGGGTACTTTCGAAAAATCTATTTTTTTAGGGTCTCTTTTTTAGGGGGTCTTATGGTACATAATACACATATTATATTGCAAAGATCAGACCGTCAGGCTTGAAAATGTATATTAACTATTTTAATCTGTGTTTCAGGTATTTTTTCAAAACTGCCAATTTTGGAGGTGCAAACATTTTAAATCCTCCTTCCACATATCCTCACTCTATCAACCTTTACTGGCTGCAGGGGATGTCTCTTTAAAGCCCCATTTTCTGTTCATCATTTGGTTATATTTTCTGTCTCAGACTCTTCATCCCCACCTGCGTCTTCCCCCACTTTCCCAATTCAGAATACATGTAACAGACTCCCAGCCTTAGCTCACTTTCAAGGTCCAGTTTCTCCTCCTTTAGGGAGATGTCTGATGATGATACTCTGATGATACCCTAGTGAGTACAACCCAATACTACCCTCCACTATTGACTTATTTACTCATTTACAGGGTAAGTGTACTTGTGCTCAAAAACCACACCCCTAGGCATATCTACACTGCGTAGACCTTTATCCTCCTTCGAAGCATTATCTGCCATGTCATTACCACCTACACATACCATCTCCCAAGACAATCACATACATTTGTAAAACCTACATTTCTTGAATCCTGGTCCAGAGACACAGGTATACAATTCCAAAAGGAACAATTTAGCAACCTAATGAACAAATTACTTAAAAGCTCCAGATGCAGAATTCAAGAAACAAACTACAAAATTGTCACAAGATGATACTATACCCCTTCTAAATTGAAACTAATTTATAAACAGACCAGCGACATCTGCTACGTATATTCTGGACGTGCCCACTTATTCAACCCTTTTGGGAAGGCATTAGGAAAGCAATATACCATATCATAAATATTGAAGTTCCTAATGTTCCGGAATATGTCCTACTATTTCACCATCCCCGGAAAACTACAGCACCTACAGCGCAACCTGGTTCCACTAGCTATCTTTCAAAGAATCAGGCTTCTACAAACAATCTACAAGCTAGCACACCCCTGGCTGAATTTACAAACCACATTACTATGCTCCAGGTCTACAGAACATATGTAGAGGAAATCCATTAGCAGACTCAATTTTGAAGGCTGAGCAGAAGTACTACAATACCCTTTTCAACAGCAACAAATCCAATCAATTATGCCTGTTTTCTACATTCAATATCCTTCTACATCCCTCATCAACAGAATCTCTCATACTCATGCAATCTCCTCAGGAAATTGTTGATTTCTTCAAAAACAAAGACTTCAGACAAAGACAATCAGATCCTCATATCTACTAACACAGACCAGCTCCTCCTTGCTATGCCCCCTTCTGCATTGCTTAATTTTTTTCATCCTGTAGCAGCCTCTGAAGTCTCCTAGCTTCTCTTGTCATCCCCACTCACAACTTGCTCTCCTGACCCTATGCTTTCTTCCCTGCTTAAACACTGTGCTGCTGAAATTGTGTGGCAGTGTACATGTGTAAGTGTGCAAAATAAAAAGTAAAAAAGCAAATGTTACTAAAATGTGTCATTTGCAAATGTGTTTAAATGTGTAAAGGCCACTTATTGTTTCTGAAGTAGGGAAAAATGCTGTTATCGCTGAAGTGGTCTGTGTGGGTCTTCAGTTACAAAGTCCATGCAGCAAGAAGTGCGTGGACAGTGCAGGGCTATACAACATGTAGTTACCAGTGTCTGCTGTTTGGCGGTTGGTCCCGCAACAATTACATCACCGGACTGACATGAACTCTCCAAATCCTCTGCACCAGAGGCAAAAGCCGCCAATGCAGATGGAAAACCTCAAACTGGGAGGAGCATATTATGTATTTTATATGTGCTTGGCAGGTAAAGCTTTAAATCATTACTGTTCCATTGTTACTACATATGTAAAATAGCTACAAACCACCCTAAGTAGCTTAAAGCAGTTAACTGGAATAAGTCAAAGGAGATGGAAGCTTCTTTTTGGACCTATGAATATTACAAGTGTTGTAAAGCAGCAATTAGGAAGAAAATGAGTAACGGTTTACTTTACAAAAAGACTAACCATAGATTTTTTTTTAAGTATTTCAGTAGTAAAAATAGCCAATTTTGGTTACAAGAGACTCTAAAAAAAGCTGTTTTATTTTCATCAATGTATACAAAACAGAAAAGCCAGAATTACAGGACCAACTCTTTAAATGTACACATGGCTTAGTTAAGTGCTGTCCAACTGGCCAAACCCCCTCTGTGTGGCCCCCACCTGTCTGGCTGCTTTGATGGGTTAACTTTGCATAAGCTTTAAATGGTATCAGTTCTGAGATTTACTGGCCCCCTGCATGGATCACACCTCAGATTCAGGCTGTAATTGCCCTGCATTGTTTAAATACGTATTCCCCTGTACTGTTCACACCTTTTAATCTCTGGATTGTTCACATCTCAGGCTCAGACTGTAAGCACCCATATTGTTCACCTCTTCACACCTCAGACAGACTGTAGGAACAGTGCCAGCATTGTGTCACTGTATGTACTGCCTGTGTGTATGGCACACACAGGCAGCTAAGGGCAGGCAGAGTATAGCACACACAAGTGGGGTAGGGCAGGCAGAGTATGGCATACACGGGCAGCATAGGGCAGGCCAAGTATGGCACACACAGACAGCATAGGACAGACAGAGTATGGCACACACAGGAAGCACAGGGCAGGTAGAGTATGGTACACACAGGCAGGGTAAGGCAGGTAGATTATAGCACACGCGGGCAGCATAGGGCAAGCAGAGTATGGAACACACAGGAAGCATAGGGCAGGCAGAGTACTGCCTGTGTGTGCCATACTTTGCCTGCCCTATGCTGCCTGTGTGTGTGCCATACTCTGCCTGCCCTATGCTGCCTCTGGGAGGTGAACCTGGCAGGGGTTTGTTCTGGAAGTTTGTTAGCAGTAGGAAATAGCCATTAAATGGTCCCTAAGGTGTGTAATTATGTGCTGGGTGTTGCTGTGCTATCCACAGGGGAGGAAGAGGCCATAGGGATTTTAGGGTGTGTCATAATATGACATAATATAATTATTTCACATATGAATGATGGTTGATATCCCATAGTGAGCACCAACCATTGGGTTATTGCTGCGCATGGTCTTAAAAGCTCTTGTGGTAACATGGGTGTTGTTTGAAGTGGGAGCGGTTTAAAAAAAGGGGAATGGTCAAATGCAGCCCTCCACTATGTATACTGGAGAAATTGGACAGAAAAACTTTAAAAAAAAAATGCCAAAATGCCCCCCAGTGACTTTAATCACTTACCTTTTACCCCAGGCTGGTGTCCTGTTAGGAGAAAACCACATCAGCCCGGGGTAGCTGCAACACAGATATTTTGCCTCCAGGCGGCTAGTCTGCTGTGACTGCATTTTATATGTTTGTGGGGAGATGAGTGAAAGCAAAATTAATAATCTATTTTAGAAATCAGGTTGAAATGTATGTATATTTCTGTGCTTCATACAATGCAGAAAGCTGCATAATGGCAATGCATTTTTGAAAAATATTAAAAAAAACTACACAAGTAGTAAAAACAGGTCAAATTGGACTTAAATCAGAACGTAAACAGCCACATTTTGCAGTGATTACCACAGAACAAACTTTAGTACATTCTAGTAAAAGGTATATATCAGATCAAAATTAAGAGCATTTGTGTGTACATACTAAGTCCTAGCTCACTTATTAGACACATGAGTGTATTTTGGGACCGACATGTCCCACAATCCTACATCAAACAATTGCACATGTGCTGAGGTACTTGTACATGTGCCCCAACATAGTTCCCTCCTGGTGCAGAGGAGCATAGCACTGACAGAGGGGGTCTTATTAAGAAATACTTCACTGCAGTTATATGACCCCTTATCCAGAATGCTCGGGATGTCTTTCCGTAATTTGGATCTCAAGTCCACTAAAAATTCATTAAAACATTAATTAAACCCAGTAGCATTATTTTGCATCCAATAAGGATTAATTATATCTTATCTTAATTATATTTTGGGATCAAATACAAGGTACTGTTTTATTTTTACAGAGAAAAAGGAAATCAATTTTAAAAATCTTTCTGAATAACGGGTTTCCAGATAATGGATCCCTTACCTGTACTTTCAGCAATTGGTAGGGAAATAATTTGATGTGATAGGTGACAAGATATTTGTCTGGTAGTTCTAACACTGCTGCAGGAGCGCACACAAATGTTCTGCACCAGTTGCACCAGTGTTGATCTTTCTATAGGATTGATCTCAAATCTGCTCAATGGTGTGAAGGCCCTCGCTTTCAGCTTTCCTTCATCTTGCTTCTTCAAATAGTTCTGACAGCGCTTGGAAGTATACCAAGGGCTATATCACATTTACACCCGGTAGACAAAACAAATGCCAACTGCATGTTAGCGCAGAAATTGGGAGAATTTGTAAAATTCCACAAAGGTGTAAATTAAACAAAATTAAAGGTAAAAGTACAAATTGTTGGACTTGGGGGTAAATGTATATATATTTAATTTTCCAATAAAAAGATGACAACTCTAGAAAAGTTACAAAACTCAGCATGTACTGTATGTTAAAACCAATTTGGGTGTGTGTATAAACATACACCCAAATTGGTTTTAACATATAGTACATGCTGAGTTTTGCCATATTATATATATATATATATATATATATATATATATATATATATATATATATATATATATATATATATATATATATATATATATATAAATAAATATATATATTGAGCTTAAAGAATAGGACTTGTGCTGAACATACTTTTGCCTATTGTTTTAATTAAGAAATATCTATGGTTTTTGTTAAAGCAATAAATAAGAATGTGAAGCCAGTTTTATATTATTCTTGCCTGTCAGTACTTAGGTCAATGAAAATAACCCAACATGGCAAAATGGGAAAAAACATTTTTTAATAAAAACAATAAGCAGAATGTAATTTCTTTTTTTTTCTCTTTAAAGGTGAATTTTTATTGAGTTTATACATATATCAAACAAAAATAAAAGTCAATATAAATGTGGTGCCATTACTGGTACAATATTTACTAGGATGGTCTATTATTGGAGGCAGTTACGTATGTCAAAGAAGTACACTAGTATATCTGGTGTTAGCCTGTGATAGAGGTTATGAGCCCAAAGGGTCAGGGTTACACCAGTCTCCCCATACTCTCTCAAATTTTTCTACAGCTCCACGTGTTTCATATGTAAGTTTGATGAGCAGGAGGGCACTATCTACCAATTGTCTCCTGAAATTCAAGGAGGGCAGGTTGTTCCACATCCAGTGCATACTGGATGCATCACTGTCTTTTTTGTATAGAACATAAGAGTACGGAGTCTGATTCTGGCTGCATTCGTAGGTAATACATGATCAATGATCCCTAGTAGGCAGATCACAGGGTCTACTATCTGGGGGGTGCCCAGTTCCTGGGCCAGAGTTCCCACAATGTAATTTCTACACATATTATGTCCACTGTGCCAATTTTAAGCAAGGGTATTTTTAGATGTATACTACCATTTTAAGATCTACAGTTCAACACAAATATACTATATACATTTGTTACATATAGATATATAGTATATTATACTATATAACTACTATAGTTATTTACTATATTTATACCATCTGCAAAAGTGACAGGTGGCTAAAAAAACATCTTTAAAAAAATGTCACAAAACTACAAAAAGCTGCCCTCCATTTTATCCTGTAAGGGAAGGTCCTCACATTTAAAATGGATGCATGAGTATAAACTGTGCACACAATTTAACATCTATTTAAAGCATGCATGTTACGAGCATAATTTACTAATATTTTTTGTGTAGTGCTTTTACTGTGAAAAGTAATAAAACTTAGAGAAGAAACAATAGTTATCAACTAAAGAAAGAAATGACACCCTTATATTACATTACGAATAACAAAGTAACTCACCGCATATCCGTTAACAGCAGCAATAACTGGCTTCTTGACAAAGGACACACGGTTCCAATGAGAGAGGAAGTTACCACCATAGCACTCCTGGAAACTCCTGTTCTGCATTTCTTTTATATCTGCCCCAGCTGCAAGAACATAGACATTCACAAAAATCAAAAAACAATCTGTTGAGTAACAGTAAGAGATCTGTCAAAATTCTAACAATCTACAGATTTTTGGACAGAGAATTGCACACTGGGTGATAGATTACTGAGGCAACAAAACAATACAGGTTTCCTAACTCCCCCCTCCAAATAATGTTTGGCTAGGGTAAATAGCCAGGAAGCCAAGGAACAATTATAGAGAGGTATGAATAAGATGAAGATGAATATATAGGATTAACACTTTAGGAAATGAATCCATACAATTTACAATTTCTGTATTTGGGTAAATCCACCATGTTGTGTTCTCCGCCTCTGGCCTTCAAATATCTACCTGCATCTACCTACATAATGCTTGAAGCTCTTATTGCTATTCTGTATTATGACCTGTATTTTAAATACCACTAAAGTGATTGCGCTTGTTTCGGAATTGTCCTCATAGTCCAAATGCCTTGATTTTTTTATATATGTTTACATTCATAATATGTATGTTTATTTATAATGTGTGTATTTGAATTTGTCTTTCACCATTTGATTTTTGAATGATAAAAATTGAAAACTTGGAGGGGAGGACCATTCGTCCACTTTACATAGGTACTGTGTATGCCCCTGAAAATGTGGGCATGGCCTAATCAGTGGTCCCCAACAAATGATGTCACTGAAGGCTTATTGCTTCTTACATCACTGTGCATGCACACATCTAACCTAGCCAAGGAAATGTAAATTGGAAGAATGGCATCTAGTTTTGGGAGTCCAGGGGAGGGGGTCCAAAACTGGGTAACTCCCAGGAAACGTAAGGAGTTGACAGGTATACCATACAATATATACTCTGATTTATTCACCAATAGGTTCAGTCCACAACAGAGACAGTTCCCACACACCCAGGCTCTCCAAAAGATTGAATGCCCGGTGCTCACTGCCGGAGGGATCGGCACCCTCCAAAATCCAATATAACAGCAAAAAAGCAAGTGGCACTCAGAGCTACAAACAAGGGAACAAGCCCTTTAAATATTTATTGCTGTTATTCACCAATAGGTCCATCCAGGGAACACGTGGACATCCATTTAGGTCAGAAAGGAGATTTAATCCTAAGGGCTCTGGCACACGGGGAGATTAGTCGCCCGCGGCAAAACTCCCTGTTCGCGGGCGACTAATCTCCCCGAGTTGCCTTCCCCCTGCCATCCCACCGGCGAACATGTAAGTCGCCGGCGGGATGGCACGCGCGGCGGCGGCGTTTTTTTGGCGATTTCCCGAAATCGCCCCGTGGGAGATTAGTCGCCCGTGAACAGGGAGTTTTGCCGCGGGCGACTAATCTCCCCGTGTGCCAGAGCCCTAATAGGTAAAAAGGAGGAGTGCACAGGAAACTTCAATCAAAGGCAAGCAGACGTTCCTTTATCTTGTTTTTTTTAAATACCTGGTCATTCTACAACATTATCAAGAGAAAGTGCTGTTTAGGTTAAGGCCCCACGAAGTGGCCTGTGTAACTCGAATCGTGAAAAAAATTCAAAATGTTGATAAATCACCCCTTCACGTTTGTTGGCAGATATCAGCCAAGTGTGCCTGGCCAGGATGGATTCAGTGCTTCCAGGCACAGGTACAATTGGAAGATTTTCTCAAGCGTACAGGGGAATTGTCAGCCTTCACTTATGCACACGCTGACAATCCATCTTGTAGGGCCTTACCCTAGGGTCTATGGGTTATGAAAACAGACTTGCCAGTTTGGGTATATTTATGCTGGAGAAGAGGCGCTGAACCGGGGGACAACTGTGTATAAATATATAAGGGGATTGTATAATAATCTTATTGATGCTTTATTTACCAGCAGGTCCTTCCGGCAGACAAAGGGAATCTATCCCGATTAGAACAAAGGAGGTTCCAACTAAATATATGAAAATAATTTTTTACAGTGACAGCTGTGAAGTTGTGGAATACTCTCCCTGAATCAGTTGTAATGGCCAAAACATTAGATAGCTCCAAGAAGGGGTTGGATGGCTTTTTAGCAAGTTAGGAAATACAGGCTTATTGAAATCAAACTTAGTACAAGTTGATCCAGAGATTGGTCCAACTGCAATCTTGGAGCCAGGACGGAATTTGTGCCCCAATGAGGTAAATTGGGGAGGCTTCAGAAAGGTTTTTTGCCTTCCTCTTGATCAAGTAACAGTTAGATAGGTTTCATATAGCCATAAAAGGTTAAACTTGTAGGACATGTAACTGCCTTTTATGTTTCTAGATATGTAGAGAGTAAGGTCACACAGGGCGTATTTGTCAACCTGAGGATAAGCACAGGCTGACCATACGCCCCTATGCTTTAACAATCTTATCGATGGGCCCTGGAGATCAGTGATTCAGCCAAGTGGTGGATTGCCAATGACTTGTACCCAATAGGAAAAATTACAGTCCTTCACATATTCCCCCAAACATCTCTCTTCTGCACACTACTTTCTTAGTAAGATTTGCTTTTTTGTTTCTGTTGTTAAGAACCATCAAAATGGCTTTCAAATTTTAAAAACTGACACATTTTAGTAATGTTGGACCTTTTTTTGCCTTCAATGATCTTTTCTTACATAAATTAGTTATTAAACTGATAAAATGAAACAAAAATGAAACTGTTGCTGAGTACAGGTAACATTTTCACTAACCAGCAAATGCCCTTTCACTACCAGTAATAACAATAGCACCAATGTTTGGGTCTTCTTCAAAAGTATCCAATGCCTGATTGATCTCTGTCATCAATCCATCACACAGTGCATTCAAAGCCTTTGGTCGGTTCAGACGGATCAATCCAACATTATGATGCTGCCCCTTTCTCTCCACAAGTATATATTGAAAAGCTGATCCTGCAAGGAATATATAAAAAGGACTTAAGTGTTAATCCATTAAACGTACTTTTACTAATATACCAAACATATTTTAACAGTAATGAAAACATTTGAAACTCCTGGATTAAAAGGCATCTGCGTAATATCACGTACTTTCACCTGTCATCCTAAGAAATAATTCCAATTTTTTTTCTTTTGTATTTGCCAACCAAAATAAACTTCACTTACACTATATAACAATTATATATTGTTTCCTTCAATATTGGAATTACACAATCACAGCAAACGGGCAGATGCCATTTTGTGAAAAGGATTATTAAGGCAAGTTTTGTATCGTACCAAAATCAGGTTTATGTTCTTAAAATGGGGGACCTGATACACATGCCCATGCAAAGGCTACACAATTAGATGGTGAGGAGGGAGAGGGAAAGTGAGGAGTGCAGTAAAATTAGATTTCTAGTGCTAAATGGAAAGTGAAGTAATTGTCTGCCCCGCCTCTATACCTAAGGCAGAGTGGTGGGGCAGGCAATATAAGATTGATAGCTGGGATTTTTAAATGCCTTATAATAGGTATGGGTGTGTTGATATAAAATGGTATTTGGGTATCAGGTTTAATTTGAAAAGGACTTTTATTATACAGCTTTTAATGTTGGGTGACAGGTCCCGTTTAAAGGAGAAGGAAAGGTAAAATCACGGAGGGTGCCAAAACGTTAGACAACCCCCAGTGATTATAATCACTTACCTTATATGCTGCACTGGTGCTCCTGTTAGGAAAAAAATCACATCAGTTCGGGGTAGCTGCGAGACAGAGGTCCTCTTCAGTCTGTCTTCGTTCTTCTGAATCCCGGGGCCAGGGCATGTGCAGTAGGGTGAAAATGCTGACTTCTCGTTAAAGTTTGGCTTTTCACTCTACTGCACATGAGCAAGTGGTGCAAAGACATGAAGAGGATCACTTTCTTGCAGCTACCCCGGGCTGGTGCGGTTTTCTCCTAATGGGCACCAAGGTTTAATGTAAGCGATTACAGTCACTGGGAGGTGCCTAACATTTTGGCACCCCCCAGTGATTGTACCTGGGCCCACTGGCCCAGCCTACTTTCCATGGTAGCAATGTAAAGGAAGTATATAGTCAGACCAGGGTATAAAGTAAAAAGTCTGTCCCCACATAGCAGAGAAGTCTCGTTTTTGCATAGTGAGCCAATGAACACTTTAATACATTTGACAGTAATATGGGCATAGAATGCAAACCAGTTTTAAACAATGTAACAAATAATGCTGTAACAGCTTGTATAGACAATTATGCCTGTCATTGAGCTATGCCACTCAGATGGAAGGCAGGCTTTCTGCTTTCCCTTCTAAACTAGGACACCCTTAAATCTATTTTTCTCAGTCCTTTCGTTTCTCAATCAACACATCTGCTACACTTTCTAGTGCCAAATATCTGGTTTAACTGAACAAAAATAATGAAAACCCATAAGACATCATGTTTTATTAATGCCTTACAGCAAATCTAAAATGCCTTTTTTAGCTGACTTTGTCACCTCGACCTTAGGTACGCCTAATGCAAACGCCTCTCAGTCTGATCATTAGTCGGATCTAACATTCCTCTCCCCATTTATATACAGAAATACACTTTTTCCTCACTGTACCGGCGCTGTAGCCTCTACGAAGGCACTGACGGATCTGACTTAGAGGACCAAATATTCCCCAGCTAACCATCGCCATCTTAAAATTTGTTGCTCATGCGTAGAAAATCTGTCTCGCTTAGATAGACAGACGGAGGGAGCTCTATTACGCATGCGCTTATTCTGCGAACGAGACTTGAGCGTAAACATTATGGGCTGTCAGTTTTGACCTTTACGTTTCAGGACTTTTCCTTTAGGAGCAGGAGTGTTTTAATTGCATTACTTTGTTTTTGTTTTTCATTGTATCAGTTTATTGTCAAAATACATAGCTTTATAACGTGATCCACCACATTGTTATCATTATTCATATTATTAATTATTTTCTATTTTTTTTTCGTGCGCATAACGTTATTTCATTGTAGTTCTAATTATCTTTTAGTTGTAACAGATCGCAGAAAGATTTGTAACGTGTTGTCAGATTTATTTTACCTTAACCCTTTCACAGCCAGCAAAATTGGCAGAACAGTAATGTTCACACGTTTCTGGTTGGCAACTGCAGCAGTGAACACAAATGTTAAGCAACACACACTCTCTTTCTCATGGACAGCAGTTTTGTGCAGCACCAATTAATATTCAATACAGACTCCTACAGTTTCTATCTTAGTTTGTGATCTATATTATTAAATGTCCATGTGGACTTCTAAATGTAGACAAAACCATTACTTCATTTAGGGATGGAATGGCTAACCACAGATCGGCCATTAGGACTTTTTGTTGAGTTCAAACATACATTGGCTAGCTTAAAAAGCATGATCATCAATCACGTTCCCCCCCACCCCAGTTAGAGTTGGAGACCAAAAAAAAAACTTGAACTGAGATGGACACACTGACTGGACATGATTAGTCCTAAGGGACTGAATGAACTAATTTCTTATGCTCCTTTCTATTGAGTATATAATACATTATGCTATACTAGAGACTGCTATTTAGGGGCACATTTACTAATGCACGAACGCTCCGAGCGTTGGTTCAATTGGTCCGATCGTATTTTCGCGACTTTTTCGTCGCTGTCGCGACATTTTCGTATCTTGCACTTTTTCATATTATCCGCAACTTTTTCGTCGCCGTCGGGGTTGTTCCGCCGAGTACGAAAGTTTCGGATTCATTCAAGCTTTGGTATGATGACTTTCCTTGGGCCACATTGGAGCTGCAGAGTGCCATTTATTCCTATGGGATGCTTCCAAAATCATGCAAAGTAAATCTGTCCTTAGTGTCTCACCCTATGGACTGCAATGGACTTGTTTCCAGTTCTAAGATTGATCATTTTTGATGTTCTTTTGTTCTATTCTCCTGTTGTTTACTATTCTGTTCACATACTGTTATCATGCTTCTTTTGGGTATTGTTCTAACTTTATTCCCTTCCAGAGTCGCATTTTTATCTGGACTACTTTTATCCATTCTACTCTTTTATCCATCTACTCTGGCTCCATTTCTGCTGGTGTTCCATTGTTCTTGTGGGTATCCCACTGGACATTATGGACAGCGCATAATTGGAAGAGTCTATAACTCTGTCCCCAACTATGAAGTGGCCCTGTTAAGACTCAGTATCCAGCACTAATTGGTCTAATTATTAATATTTGTGAGCATAATAGGATGAGTCGATAATTCTGGCCCCACAATGGAGTCATGGTGTTGAGACGCAGTATTCAGTGCTAATTTAGCTGATATAATATTTGTTAATATTTATTAATATTTGTGAGCCTTCTGTTTTAATAAATGGGCACTATGTTAGATGGCT
This sequence comes from Xenopus tropicalis, assembly GCF_000004195.4. Taxonomy (NCBI): domain Eukaryota; kingdom Metazoa; phylum Chordata; class Amphibia; order Anura; family Pipidae; genus Xenopus; species Xenopus tropicalis. The sequence continues at coordinate 56,468,101 of NC_030683.2, forward strand.
ATGATACAGGCATGAGGTATACTAATGCTATTATACACAGCTTCCAGGGCTCTTATGTAACTTATAACTTTTTTTTAGGTTAGTATCAAACAACGTGTGCTGTATTCTAGTTCACCAACTACTTTAAAACCAGACACTGGTGTCTTGTATTCCGGAACTTTGCAATATACACTATTGGAGCTGCTGGGAAGTGTGTCTGTGTGACGCTGTCCTCCATACATGTCATTGACACAGCTACCTCTCCTTCACCTGCTCTATATCTATCATCTCCCTGCCTGCTACAATCCAGTGTTGGGTTTCACTTTACGCTCTCTGGTGGAAACTCTGCTGTTTGTTTCTTCTGAATGCTGCAATGGCTCTTTCACTCTTCAAGTATCTTTTTAAATTGTTTTCAGGTAATTTATGGGGACTGAAACAAAGTGTCTGATACTGTTACTTTAGGTAACAACTCTTAGCTTTGACTTTGTAGCCAATGCACACTACACTTTGTTTCATTTGTGTGACAAAATTTTTGATATGCCTCACCTTAGGTGGTAGCGCCCGGCAAGTTACCAGGGTCGGCAAAAAGCAATTCCTGGTAACGTAAAGAGACAAAATTCCAATGTGGCACTCCACTGATGCAAAAAAGCTAAACATGGGGGGAGTGAGGGGGTGGCTAGCACCCCTGAGGGGGAGCTGTTGTTGTTTTTTAGGTATGTGCACTTTGAAAAAGACCCCATGCTGGTCAAATTGCCAGTCTCCCTTTAATAAAGCCTTGACATTGTATGTATGTATAACTTTATTTATCAAGCACTACAAGGATACGCAGCGCTGTACAATCTTACAATATACACAACTACACACAGGGAGGACAAGAGTTATAATAAATACAATAAATATGTATAAATACACAGATATTACGTGCCATGTGGTATGAGACACAGTAGGAAGGGGGTCCCTGCCCCGTAGAGCTTACAGGTTCTCTCTTAGGAGAGAGTAGGAGGATCCTGGCAGCAGAGTTTAATATTGATTTCAGGGGAGAGAAGTGGGAATCTGGGAGGCCGGTTAGTAGGACATTGGAGTAATCTCGTGGGAAAGAATAATGCATGGATTAGTGTTTTAGAAGTAAATAAAAACACAGTGGTTGGCACAGGATATGGTGCTTAAAGGGTTACACAAGATAAATGTGAACAAGGCACCTGGGCCAGATGGAATACACCCTCGGGTACTGAGAGAGCTAGGGTCAGAATTACAGTGGCCTTTGTTTCTGATATTCTCAGACTTGCTTTCATCTGGTATTTATCTATTATTATCTTAATAATCCCGTTTCTATTAATGTATTCTACTGTACAGCGCTGCGTACATAAGTAGCGCTTTATAAATAAAGATATACATACATATTAGAAGAAGGCTAGTGTCATTCCTATATTCAAAAAGGGAGTAAGATCTCAGCCTGGCAATTATAGGCCAGTTAATTGTTTGTCATCCGTGGTGGGCAAGTTATTTAAAGGCTTGTTAAGGGATCACATACAAAATTATGTACTGGAGAATGGCATTATGAGCAGTAATCAGCATGGCGTTATGAAGGACAGGTCATGTCAGACCAATTTAATTGCTTTTTATGATGAGGTCAGTAAGAAGCTGGACAGCGGGGATGCAGTACATATAATCTTTTTGGATTTTGCCAAAGCATTTGATACCGTTCCCCACAAACAACTGCTTTCTAAACTAAGGTCTATTGGTCTTAGTGAAGTCGTTTGCACATGGATAGAAAACTGGCTACAGGATTGGGTACAGAGGGTGGTTGTTAATGGTACATTCTCTTCTTGGAGTAAGGTTCTCAGTGGGGTCCCTCAGGGTTCTGTACTGGGTACTGGGTGTACTTTTTGTGTTTGCAGATGACAAAAAACTCTGCAGACCAGTCAATTCTATCCAGTATATGGCATGCTTGCAGCAGGATCTTGACCAACTGCCAATCTGGGCTGCTAAGTGGCAGATGATAAGTGTCCAGAGTGTCCAGAGAAGGGCAACTAAGTTGGTAAAGGGTATGGAAAGTCTCAGTTATGAAGAAAGACTGGACAAATTGGGGCTGTTTACACTGGAAAAGAGGCGCTTAAGAGGTGACATGATAATTATGTATAAATATATAAGGGGATCATATAATAACCTCTCTAATGCTTTATATACCAGTAGGTCCTTCCAACTGACACGAGGGCACCCACTCCGTTTAGAAGAAGGGAGGTTCCGTTTAAATATTTGAAAAGGATTTTTTACTGTGAGAGCTGTGAAGTTGAGGAATTCCCTCCCCGAATCAGTCGTGCTGGCTGATACATTATATAGCTTTAAGAAGGGGCTGGATGGATTCTTAGCAAGTGAGGAAATACAGAGTTATAGGACATAGTTCTTAGTACAAGGGACTGGTCCGATTGCCATCTTGGAGTCAGGAAGGATTTTTTTCCCCTCTGCAGCAAATTAGAGAGGCTTCAGATGGGGTTTTTTGCCTTCCTCTGGAAGTTAGGCAGGTTATATATAGGCATTATGGTTGAACGTGATTAACATACGTCTTTTTTCAACCTAACTTACTATGTTACTATGTTCTGTGAACAGGGGGACCCCATATAGGTTCCGGTTTTTGCCTATGCCCTTTTGGGGCCCCAGACTTTGTGCTGTGGAAGCCAACAGGGAAGCTGAACACTTCAGAGTAATTAGGTCCAAAAACAAAGTACCAGAAGGAATCAGACTAATTTTAGTTTGTAAAACAGGCAAAAAGGTATAGACAGGCAGCAAGGATCACAGTCGGGAACAGGCAAAGGTTGGCAACAGAAAATATATGGTTTTCTGGGTGTTTCTGTATATTTAGGGGGTCTTAAAACACATAATACACAGGCATGGGGCTCTTCTCGGGTGAGCATACTTTTTTGTAGCTTTATCCCACATAAAATGATGTAAATGTGTTGATTTTGCAGGAGCTGAAATGATAGGAATGATAGAGCATAATGGGGTATTTTTATTTTAGGGCCTATACATTCTATTTCAAAGCATTTAGGATGCCTTATTTGGTTACCTTATGACCTGTAGGAGATAAGATACTACAGACTGGAAGCTTTGGCTTTTTTTAAAAAAACAGTAAATTTAGGAAAGCATTGCAACGTGGTAGTTTGGAGAAGATATATAGTTTTACCTATTCTGGATTCCCCAGAACCTGTTATTTTCAAAAATGTATAATTTTCTGGGATAAACTTTCTGTTAGTGGAATTTTTGGCCTTAAAATCTCAAGTATGCAGCTTTCTGAAGCAGTGCTCTGGAAATTTGGTAGTGTACTGCTGGGAGTTTTTGACCTATACAAGTGAAATCTCCATAAATCTAAATATTTTTGGTATTGGCACATTCAGGAGACATTGGACTTTCCACATGAGCTGTATTTTCGTGCATAAAATAAATTTGGTTTCTGATATATGTGTTTATATTATGGGAAATATTATTTATTTTCCATTTTTTTTTAGACATCTAGAAGTCTATATCTTGTTACAGATTTGGGCAAAAATTCTAACATACTTTAAAAACTCAGGTTGTCCTGAAAAAAACGATATATTGTTTTCCTGGGTAAACTAAAAGTCCCCCCGAGGAAAGGCCCCTAAAGTGAAAGAGTGCAAAATGTTCAAAAACTAGCAATCTGGCAATAAATGTTCCGCTTTGACCAAATTGGCTGGCAGTGAAGGGATAATCAGAAATTTAAACTGTTCATTTTTCCTCTTTTCTTTGTTACAGAAGAGAATGTTTACTGAAACATTTATAGAGAACTATTGAAATTATGACAAAATCAGTGTTGACACAATCAGTGTTGACAACAGTATGATTTTTTATCATGTTTTGTTTTTTTACTGTTCATGTTTGTTGTTACTTACTTCATAGTACTGTAGTAGTAGCCAGCACCACTCCTAAGAAAAACAAACCAAGAGGCAAACACTGGACCTGGTGGAGAAAAGGCTGTGGCTGTTTATTGATAAATGTTTTTTTAAACCAGACATCAATTCATTTAAAATTCTATCAAATAAATAACCATACTGATAATGGCTTAAAGGAGAAGGAAAGGCTACATAAGAGTTAATCTCAAGCTGCAGGCTTACCATCCATTGTCTCAACAGTGCCCTTAAGTCTCCCCATATACTGATGGTTTAGATGTACTGAAGCCAAACCGGACCAAAAACCTCAGAGCTGTGTGAAGAAAGTTCCCATGATGCATCGCTCCTTTGAAGACTTAACGACTTGGACGAGAGGCGGCACATGCACAATGTTCTAAAGCAGTGGGCGCGCACAAGCAGGCGCTCTCCCCCTCATCACCCTCTGAGCCAGCCCCTATGAGCACGCACCATAAGCAAAGCGTCCGGTTGCTATGGTGACACACTCTAAATAGAAGCCATCCGGCAGCACTGAATCGGCGGCGTAGCGACACGATTTCTTCTCTCTCCTTGCTGCTTATGGGATCTATCGAATCGGTGCTGCAAATTTGTGCTGCAGAGAATTATGGCAGGAGCGCATGTGGAAGTAAAGAACAAATAATAGGGCAATATTGTAATGCAAATCAGGGATCAGGAGGAATAACTACCGAATCCCCAAAAAAAGTGTGTGAAAGGCTAATTTGCTTAATGTATCACCACATGCTGTAATGTTAAATGCTCACCAGATAGCAATATTGAATAGGCAAATAGAAATTTCTGATTCAACTTGTAGCCGTCTCCTCGCATATAGGCACAAAATGGAAGAGAAAGCAGCAAATAGTGCAAATCATTTATTATAAGTAACAGAATAAAAATGATCTACTTACAAAGTGTAGATAATGTACAGGCTTTCAGAAAACTCGACGCGTTTCACGTACTGGCGGTACGCTTTCTCAAGAGAAAGCGTACCGCCAGTACGTGAAACGCGTCGAGTTTTCTGAAACTCTGTACATTATCTACACTTTGTAAGTAGATCCTTTTTATTCTGTTAAAAGCAAATTAGCCTTTCACACACTTATTTTTGGGATTCGGTAGTTATTCCTCCTGATCCCTGATTTGCATTACAATATTGCACTATTATTTGTTCTCTGTTCTTTACTTCCACATGCGCTCCTGCCATAATTCTTTGTATGCGTTTGGGACCCAGTCAAAGGGGTGACTTGAGGAGGAGCAGCAGGGTCACACGGAGTTTTCGTCACTTTATTCACTGACTCTATTTCATTGAATATAATTAACCACAAAGCGCTGAGGACATGGTATTGTATTTACCACACTAGAAACTTTTGCTGCAGATTGGTGCTTCTTGGATTATAATCATTGTTCCTTGGATCCATCTGACCTGCAATATTGCTGCTTTGATTTTACCACTGGATTAACCCTTTAGCTGCTGGGCTGCACATAAAGAAGGAAATTCAGGTCTGTAAGCGCTTATCATATGCCACAATCAGTAGTTATATGAATGAATTTTTAGCAATTTGCCATAATTTTATTCAATACTTTTATTCACAGTTAATTATTTAATTTCTTTATTAACAATATTAATTGTAATAATAGTAATATTTTTTATAACCTTTAAACAGTGTAAAAATTGCATTTACTCCCCTTTAAAAAGTGTAAAAAGTTGCATTTACTTGCCCTTTAAACAGTGTAAAAAATTACATTTACTCCCCTTTAAAAAGTGTAAAAAAAATTGCATTTACTTGCCCTTTAAACAGTGTTAAAATTGCATTTACTCCACTTTAAAAGGTTTAAAAAGTTGCATTTACTCCCCTTTAAACAGTGTAAAAAATTGCATTTACTTGCCCCTTAAACAGTGTAAAAAATTGCATTTACTCCCCTTTAAAAAGTGTAAAAAAAAAAAGAAAATCGAAATTACTTGCCCTTTAAACAGTGTAAAAAAAAAAATCGCATTTACTTGCCCTTTAAAGGATGCTGCTCTTTCCTCGGCATCCAGCGAAGAATGACACTGTGCACTACTTTTATAGGCCCCGCTTTGCGCACTTAGAAGTGAAGCGCATTCAGACCACACCATTAAATTAAAGGGTGGTCAAAGGCAGGTTATACCATAAACTGGAAATTGCCATAGCAACACGTCCAAGATGCCAAAAAGAGAAAGGGGCTGACTGTCATGTCTCCAGCCTAAGCTTCCTTCTCATCATTTTTTGTTGCTCATTAGCAGCTGTTTGCTATATATGCAGGGAACCATTTTCTGTGTAGCCTCTGACCCTCTGGAACCACCATACTTCTAACATGTAACCTATTACAATGCATTGTGGGAGCCTAGACTCCATTTTGTAGCCCATGCTGTGGAAGAAGCACACCACATCCATCTTCTCCCCCATGGTAGCATCACTGGTAAGCATTATGGACATAAAACCTGGACTGAGCCACCACTAAATTTGCCAGCACCTCATAGACACTGTCGCATAAAATGTGTGCCAGCATTGCTGTGTTTATGTTGCCGCTGTTCTTCTGTGTTACTGTATTTTGCCATATAATCATTGTGTTTTATTTCATTTACGTTACAGTTTCACCTTTTTCCACAATCATCTAGTAAAGTTCAACAGATTTCACTCTTGGTCTCTTTTATTGGAGTGTGGGAAGGTTTAGCTTCATATAAGCCACACACTACCTCAGGGTAACGCGTAGTGAGGACAGAACACTGACAATCTGGCATGTCTCATGGGGGTTAGCAAACCACCATGGCTAATCAGCGCCAGATTTCAACTTCGGGCGCCCTGATGCCAAACTAGGCAAATCCATAATGGAGAAGGACCTTGGAGTCCTTGTAGATAATAAACTAGGCTGTAGCAAGCAATGCCAGGCAGCAGTTGCAAGGGCAAACAAGGTATTGAGCTGTATTTAAAGGGGCAAAGATTCACGGGAGTAGGGGGTTATTCTTCCCCTTTACAGAGCACTGGTAAGGCCCCATCTAGAATATGCTGTTCAGTTTTTGTCTCCAGTGCTCAAATGGGACATTATTGAATAAGAGAGGGTAACTAAGCTGGTAAAGAGTATGAAATGTCTCAGTTATGAAGAAAGAGGATGATGATACATGATAACTATGTATAAATATATAAGGGGAACATATAATAACGTCTCTAATGCTTTATTAATTCTTCCAACGGACACGAGGGCACCCACTCCATTTAGAAGAAGGGAGGTTCCATTTAAGTATTCGGAAAGGGTTTTTTACTGTGAGAGCTGTGACGTTGTGGAATTCCCTCTCCGAATCAGTTGTGCTGGCTGATACATTATATAGCTTTAAGAAGGGGCTGGATGGCTTCTTAGCAAGTGAGGGAATACAGGGTTATGGGAGATAGCTCTTAGTACAAGTTGATCCAGGGACTGGTCCGATTGCCATCTTGGAGTCAGGAAGGAATTTTTTCCCCTCGGCGACAAATTAGAGAGGCTTCAGCTGGGGTTTTTGCCTTCCTCTGGATCACCTAGAAGTTAGGAAGGTTATATATAGGCATTATGGTTGAACGTGATGGACGTACATCTTTTTTCAACCTAACTTACTGTGTTACTATGTTTGCAGTTAACTTTAGCTTCTAAGGCAGAACTTAAATGCTTGACCGACAGGAAGAATCAGGCAGCGCAGTTAAATGGTTTTCCAGGCTTATATCATATGACCACACAGAGTCAGATTTTACTCTTGGCTCTTGCTTTCATGTTCATGTATGTGACTACACAATAATGATCCTCCACTAATCTGTGCTAGGGCAGTGTTTAAGATTAAATTTTTAATCCCCAGTGCTGGAGTATATTGTTCATGCAGGAAAGGCATGAAGGATGAAGGCAAATTTTTACGAGCACCATAAAAACCTTCTGTAGTCTTCTGAGAAGCCTTTTAACAAACCCCTCTTTTTCCCCTCTGTAGCCTAGTAGGCTGTGAGATAAAGAACAGCTTATTATATGGAAGCTTCTTAGTGGACATTATATTACATTAGTTTCAGAATTTACCCTGTTTAGTGCAAAAATAAAAAACATATTTCCTAATTAAAACAAGTCAAAAATATGTTTGGTATAAGCCCTATTCATTGTTTCAATGTTGAAAATTGGTATAATACCCCTTTACGTTTTACTTAAAGGGGAAGGAAAGGCTAAGTCACTTGGGGGTGCTAAAATGTTAAGCACCCCCAAGTGACTTGAATCGCTTACCTCGTACCCCGGCTGGTGCCCCTATTAGGAGAAAACCGCACCAGCCCGGGGCACCTGGGGCGATGCACTTCCTCCTTCCGCCTTCGTTAAGCCTTGACTGTGAGTCAGGCGCAAGCGCAGTAGAGTGAAAAAGCCGACTTCTCTGTTAAAGTTCGGCTTTTCACTCTACTGCACGCGGCGAAGAAGGAAGGAGGAAGCGCTGCAGGTACCCCGGGCTGGTGCTGTTCTCTCCATACAGGGGCACCAGCCCGGGGTAAAAGGTAAGCGATTCAAGTCACTTGGGGGTGCCTAACATTTTGGCACCCCCAAGTGACTTAGCTTTTCCTTCTCCTTTAAACATGAGATTTCTATGTGTATATGTAAAATGTCCATGTATGGGGAGTTTATGCTCCTGGTAGAAAAAAATATGTTATTGAGCAAAACCAGGCCAAATTAAGACAGTGCTGTCCAACTTCTGTGGTACCGAGGGCCGGAATTTTTCTGGCCTACATGGTTGGGGGCCGATAATAAAGCCAGTTTTGACCATTCCCTTTTTTTAAACCGCACCCACTTCAAACTACACCCATGTTATCACAAGAGCTTTTAAGACCATCCCCACATTAATGGTGGCAACACAGCAAAAACCCAATGGTTGGTGCTCACTGAAGGGATATCACCCTTCATTCATATGTGAAAGAATTATATTATGTCATATTAAGACATACACTTAAATCTATATGCCTCATCCTCTTCTGTGGATAGCACAGCAACCCCCAGCATATAATTACACACCTTAGGGACCATATACTGACTATTTGCAAATGCTAACAAACTGCCAGAACAAGCCCCTGCCAGGTTCACCTCCCACAGGCAGCATAGGGCGGGCAGAGTATGGCACACACAGGCAGGGTAGGGCAGGCAGAGTATGGAACACACAGGCAGCATAGGGCAGGCAGAGTATGGAACACACAGGCAGCATAGGGCAGGCAGAGTATGGAACACACAGGCAGCATAGGGCAGGCAGAGTATGGAACACAGTCAGGGTAGGGCAGGCAGAGTATGGCACACACAGGCAGCATAGGGCAGGCCGAGTATGGCACACACAGGCAGCGTAGGGCAGGCCGAGTATGGCACACACAGGCAGGTTAGGGCAGGCAGCATAGGGCAGGCAGAGTATGGCACACACGGCAGCATAGGGAAGGCAGAGTATGGCACACACAGGCAGTGTAGGGGAGGCATAGAGCAGGCAGAGTACTGCTTGCCCTACCCTGCCTGTGTGTGCCATACTCTGCCTTCCCCTGCCTATGTGTGCTATACTATGCCTACCCTCCCCTGCCTATGTGTGCTATACTATGCCTACCCTCCCCTGCCTATGTGTGCCATACTATGCCTGCCCTCCCCTGCCTATGTGTGCCATACTATGCCTGCCCTCCCCTGCCTATGTGTGCCATACTATGCCTGCCCTCCCCTGCCTATGTTACATAGTTACATAGTTACATAGTTACATAGGGTTGAAAAAAGACCTGTGTCCATCAAGTTCAACCCATCCAAGTAAACCCAGCACACCTAACCCACACCTACCAATCTATACTCACATACATAAACTATAAATACAACCACTAGTACTAACTGTAGATATTAGTATCACAATAGCCTTGGATATTCTGATTGATCAAGAACTCATCCAGGCCCCTCTTAAAGGCATTAACAGAATCTGCCATTACCACATCACTAGGAAGGGCATTCCATAACCTCACTGCCCTCACCGTGAAAAACCACCTACGCTGCTTCAAATGGAAGCTCCGTTCCTCTAATCTAAAGGGGTGACCTCTGGTGCGTTGATTGTTTTTATGGGAAAAAAGAACATCCCCCAACTGCCTATAATCCCCTCTAATGTACTTGTACAGAGTAATCATGTCCCCTCGCAAGCGCCTCTTTTCCAGAGAAAACAACCCCAACCTCGACAGTCTCACCTCATAGTTTAAATCTTCCATCCCCTTAACCAGTTTAGTTGCACGTCTCTGCACTCTCTCCAGCTCATTAATATCCTTCTTAAGGACTGGAGCCCAAAACTGCACTGCATACTCAAGGTGAGGCCTTACCAGGGACCTATAAAGGGGCAAAATTATGTTCTCATCCCTTGAGTCAATGCCCTTTTTTATACAAGACAGCACTTTATTTGCTTTAGTAGCCACAGAATGACACTGCCTGGAATTAGACAACTTGTTATCAACAAAAACCCCTAGATCCTTCTCCATTAAGGAAACCCCCAACACACTACCATTCAGTAGATAGTTTGCGTTTATATTATTTCTACCAAAGTGCATAACTTTGCACTTATCAACATTGAACCTCATTTTCCAGTTTGCTGCCCAGTTATCTAATTTTGTCAAATCGCTCTGCAAAGCGGCAGCATCCTGCATGGAACTTATAGTTTTGCACAATTTAGTGTCATCAGCAAAAATAGAAACAATACTGTCTATGCCCACCTCCAGGTCATTAATAAACAAGTTAAACAGCAAAGGCCCAAGGACTGACCCCTGCGGTACTCCACTAACCACACTGGTCCAATTAGAAAATGTTCCATTTACAACCACTCTTTGTACTCTATCCTTCAGCCAGTTCTCTATCCAATTACAAATATTATGTTCTAGGCCAATATTCCTTAATTTGATCATTAACCTTCTGTGAGGTACTGTATCAAACGCTTTAGCAAAGTCCAAGTAGATGACATCAACTGCCATTCCAGCATCAAGGTTCCTACTCACCTCCTCATAAAAGGCAACTAAATTAGTCTGGCAAGATCTGTTACGCATAAAACCATGCTGGCACAAACTAATAGTATTGTGAACTGCAATGTATTCAAGTACCCTATCCCTTATTACCCCTTCCAAAAGTTTTCCTACTACTGATGTCAGACTAACAGGCCTATAGTTTTCAGGCTGAGAACGGGATCCCTTTTTAAATAACGGCACCACATTAGCAATCCGCCAGTCTCTTGGCACCATGCCAGACCTCAATGAATCCTGAAAAATTAAGTGAAGAGGTTTGGCAATCACAGCGCTCAGCTCATTTAATACCCTGGGATGAATCCCATCCGGCCCTGGACCTTTGTTTACCTTTACATGTTCAAGTCTCTTTTGAATTTCCTCCCGAGTGACCCATGCGTCAGTAGCTAAATTACTAGAACTGGGCATATTACAAGGGAAGCCTTCATTATCTGGCTCCTCAGATGTATAGACAGATGAAAAATAAGAGTTCAAAATTTCAGCTTTTTCCCCGTTTTCATCAACCAACGTACCCCCCCGTGATAATAAAGTTCCCACCCCTTCTTGCTTCATTTTTTTACTATTCACATAATTAAAAAATAATTTTGGATTCTTTTTACTCCTAGCAGCAATATCCCTTTCCATCTCTATTTTAGCTTGCCTGATAGCTTTTTGCATGCTTTATTTGCTTCCTTGTACCTGATGAAAGTTTCTGCTGTCCCAGCTAACTTGAATGCCCTAAAAGCACGTTTTTTCTTACCAACCTCGACAATAACACTTTTATTCAGCCATAAAGGTTTTGCTTTGCGATGCCTCTCCTTGCTTACTAGGGGGATATACTGTTGCGTATACCTACAAAGCAATGTTTTAAAGATGTTCCATTTTCCTTCTGTGTCTAACCCCATGAAAAGCCTTTCCCAGTTGACACATTGCAGAGATGCCCTTATACTGGCAAAGTCTGCACGTCTAAAATTGAGTGTTTTAGTTACTCCCTTATAGCGCTGTCTCTGCAGCATTATCTCAAAGGAGACCATGTTGTGATCACTGTTCCCCAAATGCTCACCCACACAAATGTTAGAGATAAGTTCATTATTATTAGAAATCACCAGGTCCAAAATAGCGTCATTCCTAGTGGGTTCTTGAACTGCCTGAAATAAAAAGTTGTCATTTAGCATATTTACAAACCTACTAGCTTTTTCTGACTTAGCCACCCCATTACTCCAGTCAATGTCCGGATAATTAAAGTCCCCCATAACAACAACTTGACCCAGTTTTGAAGCCTCCTCCATTTGCAACAATAGCTGGGCCTCATCCCCCTCATCTATACGGGGTGGTTTATAACATACACCAATGATCATTTTCTTTGTGACCTTCAGCCCTACTGAAATTTCTACCCAAAGAGATTCGACGTTTTCATTGGTAATGTCTTTATTACATGGCTTTAAGTCTGACTTTACGTAAAGACAAACCCCTCCACCCTTTTTAATCTCTCTGTCCCTCCTAAAAAGTGTATACCCATTTAAATTCACAGCCCAGTCGCATTTATCATCCCACCAGGTCTCAGTGATACCTATTAAATCATAATTTTCAATACATGCAATAGCTTGCAGCTCCCCTAATTTACCCGACAAGCTACGCGCATTAGCCAGCATGCAGCGGAGATTATTACTTCTCCCTCTGATGTTTACATTAGCTAAGGGAGAATTAGAGCTAAGGCAATTATGAGACTGCTTTCCTTGTAACGGAAGCTCCTTATCTGATAAACTATATGCCCCCCTCACTCCTCCCCCACAACCCTTTGCTAGTCCCCCTACCCCGTCTACACTAATTTTCCCATGGAATTCTAGCTCACCCACCCCCCCCTTGTCTAGTTTAAACACTCCTCCAACCTCTTAACCATTCTCTCCCCTAGCACAGCAGACCCCCTTCCATTGAGGTGCAATCCGTCAGGGCTGTATAGATTGTACCCCAAGGAAAAGTCAGCCCAGTGCTCTAGGAACCCAAACCCTTCCTTCCTACACCAAGACTTTAGCCACGCATTTAGCTCCCTAAGCTCCCGCTGTCTCCCTAAACTTGCACGCGGCACCGGCAAAATTTCCGAAAAAATGACATTGGAGGACCTTTGCCTAATCTTAGAGCCTAGATCCCTGAACTCACTCTTTAAAGTCCCCCACCTACCGTTCATTTTGTCGTTAGTACCGATATGTACCAAGACAGCCGGGTCTTGCCCAGCCCCTCCCAATAATGTGTCAACCCGATCAACCACATGCCGAACCCTGGCACCAGGAAGACAGCAAACTGTCCGGTTGAAGCGATCCGCTTGACAGATTACCCTGTCCACTTTCCTAATGATCGAATCCCCTATAACCACCATCTGTTTAGGCCTAGCTCTGCTCTCCTCCCCACCACTACTAGTGAAACTGGTCTCCCGGCTGTTAGAGAGATCAGCCTCACCTAGAACCGCCAATCCAGCGTTCACACTCCCATCTTCTTCACACAATCTGGCAAATCTGTGAGCCATACTATGCCTGCCCTCCCCTGCCTATGTGTGCCACACTATGCCTGCCCTATGGCACACACAGGCAGCATACAGAGACACAATACTGGATGTGTCAGAGGGAATGTCTGAGGTGTGAACAGGTGAACAATGTGGGTGATTACAGCCTGAGCCTGAGGTGTGAACAATGCATGGGAAAACCAATGGAGGCATTAAAAAGGTGTGAACAGTACAGGGGATTACATGATTAAACAATACAGAGGGATTACAGCCTGAATCTGAGGTGTGAGCAATGCAGGGGGCCAGTTAATCTCAGTACTGATACCATTTAAATCTTACACAAAGGTAAGCCATCAAAGCAGCCAGAGAGGTGGGGGCCAAGCAGAGGGGGGTCACGCACGTGGGCTGCCTGTTGGACAGCCCTGGTCTAAGAAAATCACCAGATTGCTGTAAATACTATCTCTATCCAAAGGGTTGGATTGGGCTAGCAGGGTGATGTCTCGTTTGTCTGAGGACGATTTAAATAACCTACAGGCCAATTTTTTTATGACAATTTGTTAGATTCAGTGTATACTGGAACCTAAAATCTTTCACAAGGAGGTAATACAGATTGCTAGATGCCTTTTTATTTTATAAAAGTTTTAAACTTCACCACCAAATTATGAAATATTAAAACTGTAGTTGGAAGAACCAGATATATTTAGCAATCTTGTAAAAATAAAAGAAACTATTGAAAAAAAACCCAAAATGTGGAATACTGTTATCAAATTTGATAATCAAATTTTCTCCAGACTAGGAGGTACTTTCTTGAGATGCATACATAATTTTGTGCTCCAGTGGTATCACTAATAGGTTTCCAAAAAGCATTTCTTGATGGTCAGGCTTATTCTATGCACTTTTTCCTTCTATCCTACTTCTTGATGAAGAATCAAAGAACATGGTGGGGATGTTACTGCCAAAGTATATCTTGTTGTTTGCAGAGACAGCTTGATACTTTATAAGCTCCAGATATTGAGGTGTCAGTTTTAACTAGAAGAAAAATATAGAAATTGTAAAACAACATATGCAGAAATTTAAAACCGCTTTTATTTTTAGTGCAACTAGAGACAAATTGCTATATTTTCTACCCATAATGCATTACTTTTACCCACAACTCCAGTGAAATAACTGCAGTGAAATGGCACTAGTAAATAAATGAAGGCAAGAACAGATCATGTTGTTAAAAGAAAATTAACATATTCAGAAAAATGTCCAAAAAAAAAACGAAAGGAAAAAGATGAGTGCAAGAAGAAGGTGACAAAAGTGGAGAGAATGCAAGAACTAGTAAACTGAAAAGAAAGTAGTAATTGCAGTGCAAAGCAAAAGAAAGGAAGGGTTTGGGTGCCTAGAACACTTGGATGATTTTTCCTTGGAGTACAATCTACATAGCCGTGATGCACTGGCTAAGAGACTGGAGGAGTGTTTAAACTAGGCAAGGGGGGTGAGCTAGAGTATTATGGCAGTGGAATTAGTAAGAGGTCATGGGGGAGGAATGAGGGGGGCATACAGTTTACCAGCTAAGAAGACCCCTTCAGCTAAGAAAGCAGGCAAATAGTAACCTTAGATCTAACTCTCTGTTACATAATATAAAGATCAGAGGAAAATGTAGTAACCTCTGCTGTATGCTGGCTAATGCATAAAATAGGAAAGCTGGAGTTTATTGCATGTGCTGAAAATCATTGTTATTCTCACTGAGACCTGGTGGGATGAAACATGTGACTGGGCTGTGAATTTAAAAAGGGTGTAACAATTTAAATTCACAGCCCAGTCACATGTTTAAAATGTTTGTTTCTTTCTTCAGTGACATTTTTAACAATGCTTTGTTTTTTTTAGTAACAACTAAGATGCAGAGAGGACCAGTATAATCAGAAATCAGTACCGTAATTAAAACAAGAATGTCTCTGTTTTACAGAGGGATGTTGTTAAAAATAACCACAAACATCTGACCCCTTGTTACATGATTTCTGTGAATATCTAACAGTTTTACTGTATGGATAGCACACTGTACAAGCCCCCTCTTTGCATCTCTACCACGTTTTTGCAGTTTTATAGCAGGGCACATACAGTAGCTCTCTGCAAAGCAGCTGGAAGGCGTTAATTTTAGTGCAGAGGGCTCACAACTAATAATGCATTTTTCTGTCTTCCAGTGCTCACCTTGTTAGCATCTGCAGACTTCTGAGCTGTGTAATACTCTGCATCTGCTTTTGCCTTCTCTCTAGCCAGGTAAGCAGAATCTGAAAGGAAATAAAATAGAAATTATACACTTATCATTATCTCTGATGTTTTAAAATATATATTGGGTTACCTATCATCAATTGTGATTGAATGTTGCCAATATATGCCTGGGAATTTCCTAGCACTAAGTTGAACTGAAAAAGCTGCTTAGAAATGTTGAGCAATCATGAAAATGTTTCACATCAAGTCCAGTTGCTCTAGACTGATAAGGAATACAGTCTGTGTGTGCAGATTCACCCACAGGCCCCCCATGACTTGGATGGATTTTGCTCATTCTTTTTTCAAGCTAGCCTTGGTTACTATTACTGTGGCCTTGAAGAGAGAGTCACCTGTTTGGCTGTAGAAGAGACAATGCTCATACGTTTTGTATGTTGTATGCTACCATGTCACAAAGTCTATAAAAACCCGGTGATGCCTTTGTTCTGTAGTTCAGAACACACATACGTGTCAAATAAACCATACCTATTTGCCTCAAATGACTTTTGGTATCTGAAATTTCCACAACAGTTTGATGGAAAATGCAGACAGGCTCAGGTCATGGAGAGGAACTGGGGAACACAAAGAGGCAGAAAGCGGGCGTTCAAGGTAAAAATTTCCTTGACTCTTCTTTCCTCCCCCGGTTCTTTGCAGAATGGGTGGTCTCTGTCAGCAGGCACTCCGGATAACCAATAAGTGTAGCATTTCAAAGTAGCTCAATTTATAGTAAAAGCATATTTAGTTTATTAAATCCATACATAATACAAAAAAGCCTTACGCGTTTTGTACCAAGAAGGGTGCTTAATCATAGGCTGTGATTACACTGCTTTAAAAACGCTGCTTTGAACCACTACATTTTTTGATGATCCGGAGTGCCCATCTGCATTTCCTGTGTATATTTCCAATTTGCTCTCTAAGCTGAAGGTCTGGGACTTGAGCACCCGGACCCACCGTAACCAAGGGTAAGCTTTCTACTTTTAAATCGTCAGTAGCTGTTTTTCCTTGTTTTTTGAGGTCTCTGTCAGCAGCCTGACCCTGGAAAATCTTTACAGGTATCTGTGTTTTGTCCTAACCACGTGTCTGATAAGAAAGTGTTTGTGTGGGGAAACTAAAGGGAGAAGTCCTTTCTCTCAGAACGTCAAAATGCAAAATATTAGCAAATTGTTTTGGCAAGTGGCTGGCCCAATTACAAGACAGATGACTCAAGAGTGCTGCTACAACCTCCTACCAATACCGTAAGTACTAGATATCCCAAGAGAGCCCAGGACTTGAGGGAAGTGGCACCATGGTAGGTAGCCTATTTCTGTAGTGAGACTCCACTAGATACCCAAGAAAGTGTAGGACTTGAGGAAACATAAAGAGCATAACGCGATGTGCGAGAAACAAAACCTGTGCTACAAACGTGAAGACTGGGTGTAAGGGTGTCGCTGTCCACATGAACTACAAACTAAGAAATGGTAGTAACCTAAACTTAGAAATGGCTCAATTAATTTAACCTAAATGTCTCAAATGTCAGGAAATCAAGTAAATAAAACGTACCAAATACAAAAGAGAGATCCGGGTGTATAAACCCCGGATCTGTCTCACAGTTGATCTAGGTCAAATTCCCAACACCATCATATCAGCTCTCACAATGTGAAATCCTAAATGCAAAGAACTCACCGTTGTTCAGAAGTGGTTCAGGTGCTCAGAGCCCCGAACCTGTAGCTGGGGAAGGCGAAATCACGCATACGCAAAAGGGCTCCAAATGCACCGGACACAGCGGCTTGCTTAAAACTCGATTTTTATTACTCCATTTAAAAACAATACGCCTGACGCGTTTCGTGTAAATATACACTTAATCATAGGCATAACAAACACAAGCAAAAAAACATTTAAATAGTGACATAACGATGATGAGCAGGACATCAGTACTGCCCATTTAACTCTTAAACAGTTGGAGAAAATTCGATACAATCAAGTTCAATGTAGCAAGCCACACAAAGTTACACAGTAAAATTGAATCAATAATAAATATATAAGCACATGAGATAAAAGTCATAATACCCCACAGCGATGACCTTAATAAAATCAAAGTGATTAAAGTAAGAAACAATGAATAAGGTCATTAAATTTCAGGTTAATTATGTCAAACATAGCAACTGATATCAAAAACAGAATTCAAACCAGTAGGATGCCGAGTGCCCAAAATAAAGATCCATTTCACCTCAAGACGCAACAGTCTATCATGCATATTTGAACCTCTTTCATCAGGGAAAACCCTGTCAATAACTTGAATCTGTAAAAGGGAAGGATCAGCCTCGCAACATTGTGTAAAGTGCCTTGCAATAGGACTGTTACTACTCTTTGAAACAATGTGTCTGATGTGCTCTCGCATCCTACTTTTTAAAGAACGGATTGTACAGCCAACATACTGAATTTTACAACTTAAGCAGGTTAACAGGTATACAACATACTGTGTATTGCAATTTGCATAAACACGTATATCAAAAGATCTGCCCGTAACCGAACTCTGGAAAGTGGTGGACCGTTTCACATACGTACAAGTGATACATCTACGCGCGCCACAGATGTATGTACCTTTTGTAGCCAACCAAGTGGGTTTAGTAGGTTGTGATCTCCACAAAGTGGGAGAGAGGACATTGCCCAAAGTGGGAGCTTTTCGTGCCACAAACCTACAGCCCCCTTGTAAGATCTGTGCTAGAGGCGTTCTCAGGGCGCCTCAATGAATGCGAGATTGAACTGCCTCTTTATTTAAGATTCCGGAATTTGGAGAAATTTTCTCTGAGGGAGATGAACTTATGGTGGGATATTGCATCCCTTGAAAAGTATTTGGAATTGAATATTATCCCCCGGGGTCTACGTATTCGTAAAGTACCCTCGTTTGCCATAAATGAAACTGAATTCATGGATAAGTGGAATTCCGTTCTAACTAACTGTTCTCTACAATTAATTTGTCTCCTGATTGATTATAAACGTAATGATTTAATTCAAATACAGAGGCAATTAACGAACATATATGAGACAGTAACTAAGTCCCATGACTCAAATGAGTATCAAGATTTAAATTCTAATTTGAAAACTAAAATTAAAAAGGCTGAGGACTTAGTTTTACTAAGGAAGGTTAAAAAACTAAATAGAGATAAACGAGACTATGAGGAAGGGAGGGTCTATGTTTTGGCGCAGATGGGATTTAAGCGATATTATAAGGATGTTTTCCCTAAATCAGATTCATATAAACCCATTTTGAAAAAGCCTCATCCGCCAAAATATGTTAGATTTTCTAGCACTGAGGATGAATCTTATACTGTGAACAATAGTGCCTCTCCCTGCTCCTCTTTCTCCTCTGTCTCCTCCCAGCGCGACCGTGAATCACGCGCCATTGAGATCTTTAATGATGTGGTCCCTGCTACTCGACAATCGCTTAGGAATCGTGGGCGCAATATGAAAGATGCCGCTTCCCTACTAAGAGAGGGTGACGTTAGGAATCAGAGACGCTTTACTAATCGGCAGTCTGGTCGAGATCAGGAACGGAGAGACCGTGAAAATGAAGTTTCATCTGCTCATGAGAATCGCCCAAACTACCGACTTCGGGAGCGGAGAAGGAACACGAGACCCACGTTCTGAACCTTTCCAAAAAACTGCTAACAAATGAACAACTCACCTTGCTTGCTAAGGGGCTATCGTTTTCACCTTCAAAAAACTTTGATGTACTTGAGACTTTGATTGATGTGAATAGATTCATACGCAAACTTACTTTAAAGAAACATTTTTTGACTGGGACTGATACTGTGGATAGTGCACAATCAATAAATGAGGTGGGATCCGATTGTGGTAGGTGTTTTTCCCCCATGTCTACTAAACCTAGTGACTCTAGCTGTAAGCTCTCATTTGATGATGACATACGTTTCATACTTTGCAAAGTGAGTCTGAGTTTTCTCAGAGTTGGTATTGATTCCAGCCTATTGAGCAGAAAATTACGTTTTGGTTCTGATTTTTATCCAGTACACTGTAGGGGCAATGCTATCGATACATTTCAGGAACTGGTAGAGAGGGATCTTTTGGATTTAAAAGCTAAAACTAATTCTCACTTCTCACGCTCTAATCTTACTTATAAAGAGCAGATTGCCTTAAAGCAATTACGAAATGACCGTTCTATCGTTGTCAAGAATGCTGACAAGGGTGGATTGGTCGTCGTGCTTGATAGTGAGATGTATCAAAATGAGGCATTGCGACAGCTTACTGATCCCTCCACTTATCAAGTTCTGAAGGGTAACCCCACAGTAGCATATGCTAAAATCCTTACCAGTTTAGTCAGTGATGCCTTTTATAGTGGTCTTTTGACCATAAAAGTAAGAGATCATTTGTTACCCACTTCTACTAAGATACCATTGTTTCATCACTTACCAAAGGTTCATAAAAAGGAGCGCCCCCCTGTGGGGAGACCCATTGTGTCTGGAATAGGGTCACTTAATGAAAGGCTTTCAGAATACATTGATTTACTTTTGCAGCCTCTTGTACAATGATTGATTTCATATGTTCGGGACACTAAGCATGTCCTTCAATTTTTGGGTGGTTTGAGGTGGTGGGATTCTTATTCTTGGGGCACAATTGATGTGACCTCTCTTTATTCATGCATTTCCCATCACAAGGGGTTATCTGCGGTTTCATATCACTTAGATAAATACAGTATGTATGATGTGGTGACAAAGAATTTCATTTTGGATTCCATATCATATTTACTAACGCACAATTTCTTTAAATTTGATGGGGTTTTCTATCTCCAGAAGTGTGGAACGTCAATGGGTGCGAAGTTCGCACCCACCTACGCCAACCTGTACATGGGTTGGTGGGAGGAGTCCCACATTTATGGTAGTACCTCTGATTTTATTGACAAAATTGTTTTCTACAAACGTTATGTGGACGACCTTTTGTTTATTTGGCGAGGTACAGAAAGCGAGTATGCTGGTTTTGTAAAGGATTTGAACACTAATGATTTAAATTTGAGATTCACTAGTGAGTTTAATAAATTTAGTATTTCTTTTTTAGATTTAAAATTGGAGGCGTTTGGCTCATATGTTGAGACCACTGTGTTCAGGAAGGCCTGTGCTGGTAATGCTCTATTGAGAGCTGATTCGTGCCATCCAGGCCACACCTTTAAGGGAATCCCGTTGGGGCAGTTCTATAGACTTCGAAGGAACTGTAGTACAGATGGAGCTTTTCTTCAGCAAGCCTGTCTCTTACGCAATAGATTTTTAGATCGTGGGTATACCATGAGATCTCTCTCAACAGCTTTCATTAAGGCCCTCCGAATGGAGAGGGTGTCTTTACTTGCTGATAAGGTCACTGATAGTGATAAAAAGGATAAGAGCGATGTTGCACTTATTTTTGTAACTACCTACAGCAATCAGTTTTATAGAATTAGAAAGGTGATAGACAATTTAATACCTGTTTTATATAATGATCCACAACTAGCACAGATCTTACAAGGGGGCTGTAGGTTTGTGGCACGAAAAGCTCCCACTTTGGGCAATGTTCTTTCTCCCACTTTGTGGAGATCACAACCTACTAAACCCACTTGGTTGGCTACAAAAGGTACATACATCTGTGGCGCGCGTAGATGTATCACTTGTACGTATGTGAAACGGTCCACCACTTTCCAGAGTTCGGTTACGGGCAGATCTTTTGATATACGTGTTTATGCAAATTGCAATACACAGTATGTTGTATACCTGTTAACCTGCTTAAGTTGTAAAATTCAGTATGTTGGCTGTACAATCCGTTCTTTAAAAAGTAGGATGCGAGAGCACATCAGACACATTGTTTCAAAGAGTAGTAACAGTCCTATTGCAAGGCACTTTACACAATGTTGCGAGGCTGATCCTTCCCTTTTACAGATTCAAGTTATTGACAGGGTTTTCCCTGATGAAAGAGGTTCAAATATGCATGATAGACTGTTGCGTCTTGAGGTGAAATGGATCTTTATTTTGGGCACTCGGCATCCTACTGGTTTGAATTCTGTTTTTGATATCAGTTGCTATGTTTGACATAATTAACCTGAAATTTAATGACCTTATTCATTGTTTCTTACTTTAATCACTTTGATTTTATTAAGGTCATCGCTGTGGGGTATTATGACTTTTATCTCATGTGCTTATATATTTATTATTGATTCAATTTTACTGTGTAACTTTGTGTGGCTTGCTACATTGAACTTGATTGTATCGAATTTTCTCCAACTGTTTAAGAGTTAAATGGGCAGTACTGATGTCCTGCTCATCATCGTTATGTCACTATTTAAATGTTTTTTTGCTTGTGTTTGTTATGCCTATGATTAAGTGTATATTTACACGAAACGCGTCAGGCGTATTGTTTTTAAATGGAGTAATAAAAATCGAGTTTTAAGCAAGCCGCTGTGTCCGGTGCATTTGGAGCCCTTTCGCTGTCCACATGGGCTCAATTAGTGCGCTTGCGCACGAAAGAACGTTCGTGGTGCAACAAAAGTTCGGCGACGTGCGTCCGCATGCAAGTGACGCAGTTCAGTGTGCGTCTTGACGCAAGTGCGTCCTCGTGTATTGGTGCCATCCTGTTAGTTTAAATAGTCGCCTAGAACTCACCATCTTTGCTTGGTTATTAAGTTTACTCTTGTGCCTGGCGTTTATCCTGATCCTGTTTATTTGTTTTTGAACCTTGCCCGACCTTCGCTTCTGAACCTGTTCTGCCCGCCTTGACCTGTCTGACTATTCTCTCGCCTGATCCTGTTGTACCTCGTTTGGCTCTCCGGCCTCTCTCCACTTCCGTGCTTCCTGTTCCCATCCACAGGCAAGCCTTCGGTAGTGTGGGATGTTTGTGGGTTTGCTTACATTGACTTGTCTTCCTGGTCGTGACACTGGGAAGACAGAGGTCAAAACCCCCCCCTCAAAAAATTTTCTCTCACTCTGTTTTATAGCCGGACACAAAGCTCTTTTTTCTATCCTTCCCACCAACCCTAATCTAACCTTGATAAATAATGAACTCTTGGTTTTGCCTGCTTGTCTAGCATATTGTAGCGATAAGAGGTATATTCAAATTTTTTCAAGCAACATGATTTAAAGCATTTCATGATCATTTCATGGTCTCCTTTGAGATAATGCTGCAGAGACAGCGCTATAAGGGAGTAACTAAAACGCTCAATTTTAGACGTGCAGACTTTGCCAGTATAAGGGCATCTCTGCAATGTGTCAACTGGGAAAGGCTTTTCATGGGGTTAGACACAGAAGGAAAATGGAACATCTTTAAAACATTGCTTTGTAGGTATACACAACAGTATATCCCCCTTGTAAGCAAGGAGAGGCATCGCAAAGCAAAACCTTTATGGCTGAATAAAAGTGTTATTGTCGAGGTTGGTAAGAAAAAACGTGCTTTTAGGGCATTCAAGTTAGCTGGGACAGCAGAAACTTTCATCAGGTACAAGGAAGCAAATAAAGCATGCAAAAAAGCTATCAAGCAAGCTAAAATAGAAATGGAAAGGGATATTGCTGCTAGGAGTAAAAAGAATCCTAAATTATTTTTTAATTATGTGAATAGTAAAAAAATGAAGCAAGAAGGGGTGGGAACTTTATTATCACGGGGGGGGTAAGTTGGTTGATGAGAACGGGGAAAAAGCTGAAATTTTGAACTCTTATTTTTCATCTGTCTATACATCTGAGGAGCCAGATAATGAAGGCTTCCCTTGTAATATGCCCAGTTCTAGTAATTTAGCTACTGACGCATGGGTCACTCGGGAGGAAATTCAAAAGAGACTTGAACATGTAAAGGTAAACAAAGGTCCAGGGCCGGATGGGATTCATCCCAGGGTATTAAATGAGCTGAGCGCTGTGATTGCCAAACCTCTTCACTTAATTTTTCAGGATTCATTGAGGTATGGCATGGTGCCAAGAGACTGGCGGATTGCTAATGTGGTGCCGTTATTTAAAAAGGGATCCCGTTCTCAGCCTGAAAACTATAGGCCTGTTAGTCTGACATCAGTAGTAGGAAAACTTTTGGAAGGGGTAATAAGGGATAGGGTACTTGAATACATTGCAGTTCACAATACTATTAGTTTGTGCCAGCATGGTTTTATGCGTAACAGATCTTGCCAGACTAATTTAGTCACCTTTTATGAGGAGGTGAGCAGGAACCTTGATGCTGGAATGGCAGTTGATGTCATCTACTTGGACTTTGCTAAAGCGTTTGATACAGTACCTCACAGAAGGTTAATGATCAAATTAAGGAATATTGGCCTAGAACATAATATTTGTAATTGGATAGAGAACTGGCTGAAGGATAGATTACAAAGAGTGGTTGTAAATGGAACATTTTCTAATTGGACCAGTGTGGTTAGTGGAGTACCGCAGGGGTCAGTCCTTGGTCCTTTGCTTTTTAACTTGTTTATTAATGACCTGGAGGTGGGCATAGACAGTACTGTTTCTATTTTTGCTGATGACACAAAATTGTGCAAAACTATAAGTTCCATGCAGGATGCTGCCGCTTTGCAGAGCGATTTGACAAAATTAGATAACTGGGCAGCAAACTGGAAAATGAGGTTCAATGTTGATAAGTGCAAAGTTATGCACTTTGGTAGAAATAGTTTGCGTTTATATTATCTACTGAATGGTAGTGTGTTGGGGGTATACTTAATGGAGAAGAATCTAGGGGTTTTTGTTGATAACAAGTTGTCTAATGCCAGGCAGTGTCATTCTGTGGCTACTAAAGCAAATAAAGTGCTGTCTTGTATAAAAAAGGGCGTTGACTCAAGAGATGAGAACATAATTTTGCCCCTTTATAGGTCCCTGGTAAGGCCTCACCTTGAGTATGCAGTGCAGTTTTGGGCTCCAGTCCTTAAGAAGGATATTAATGAGCTGGAGAAAGTGCAGAGACGTGCAACTAAACTGGTTAAGGGGATGGAAGATTTAAACTATGAGGTGAGACTGTCGAGGTTGGGGTTGTTTTCTCTGGAAAAGAGGCGCTTGCGAGGGGACATGATTACTCTGTACAAGTACATTAGAGGGGATTATAGGCAGATGGGGGATGTTCTTTTTTCTCATAAAAACAATCAACGCACCAGAGGTCACCCCTTTAGATTAGAGGAAAGGAGCTTCCATTTGAAGCAGCGTAGGTGGTTTTTCACAGTGAGGGCAGTGAGGTTATGGAATGCCCTTCCTAGTGATGTGGTAATGGCAGATTCTGTTAATGCCTTTAAGAGGGGCCTGGATGAGTTCTTGATCAATCAGAATATCCAAGGCTATTGTGATACTAATATCTACAGTTAGTACTAGTGGTTGTATTTATAGTTTATGTATGTGAGTGTATAGATTGGTAGGTGTGGGTTAGGTGTGCTGGGTTTACTTGATGGACACTGGTCTTTTTTCAACCCTATGTAACTATGTAACTATGAGAATGCAAGGAAAGTGTATAAATGGCACATGAAAGAGTTACTGGATTTCTGACACTGATAAAGGGCAACATTGGCAACAGAGTGATATTGTATGTAAATAATACAGTAGAAAATGTTTTGTTATGTGTACTGGCATTGTAAGTGAAGTTTATTAGAGAATGAAACGCAGACTGGGTTACGAATAGCCCAGAGAGCAGAAATAAAAGTTTATGCTATATTACTGTTGAAGGTGCTATTCTGTAACATGGAAGCAAGATGGCCCCTGTGCCAAAGACTGGACCCAACTCGTTTTTCAAGCTGCCCTGCTTCCATTGTTTGTGTAGCAAGGGGTGTGCCCTACGTGCCCAACCCCTTGGGTGGATATTGAGGTGGTGACTAAGGGCATGGTAGACAGACTGGTGTCCGCCCTCTCTATCAAAACTCTTTTTCATTCTTAAAGTGTCTGCCAGTTCGTTCATAGCCTCTAACAGGAATGGTGCTTCACATACCTACTGTACCTGTGTGTTATCAAGGCAATTAGTCTGGCTGCATCATGCTATTGCAGGAGTGTATCATCAAGTACTGTTCCACAGCAATACCTTTGATAGACAATGTCTGATATAAATAAAAATAAATATATTTTTGCCTTCCACATTCACTGGGGTTAGTTTCTTACTATTAAGGCAATAATGAAGCTTGTGCATTCAGTAACTCTTATTAAGGAAAGAGCCTGTGATAATGGAACTCTTATCTGCATATTGTCATTTTTTTCTGTAATACATTTCAGTTTTGTTGGTCATTCTACAGCAAGGTTTTTTGTAACTAATGTTTAGTTTCTCATAGTTTTCTCTCCCATAGTTACATAAGGGTTGAAAAAAGACCAGAGTCCATCAAGTTCAACCCTTCCAAGTAAGCCCAGCACACACAACCTATACTTACCAATTTATGCTATCACATACATAAACTATATATACAACCATTCATTCTAACTGTAGATATTAGTATCACAATAGCCTTGGATACTATGCTTATTCAAGAACACATCCAGGCTCTTCTTAAATGCATTAATAGAATCTGCCACTACAACATCACTAGCAAGGGCATTCCACAACCTCACTGCCCTCGCCGTAAAAAAAACACCTATGCTGCTTCAAATGGAAACTCCGTTCCTCTAATCTAAAGGGGTGGCCTCTGGTGTGTTGATTGTTTTTATGGGAAAAAAGAACATCCCCTATCTGTCTATAATCCCTTCTAATGTATTTGTACTCATGTCCCCTCACAAGCGCCTCTTTTCCAGAGAAAACAACCCCAACCTTGACAGTCTTCCCTTTACCAGTTTAGTTGCACATCTCACACTCTCTCCAGCTCATTAATATCCTTCTTAAGGACTGGAGCCCAAAACTGCACTGCATACTCAAGGTGAAGCCTTTCCAGGGACCTATAAAGAGGCAAAATTATGTTTTTTCATCTCTTGAGTCAATGCCCTTTTTATACAAGACAGCAATTTATTTGCTTTAGTAGCAACAGAATGACATTGCCAAGAATTAGACAATTTACAAATCTACAATTACAATCTACAAAAAACCCTAAATCCTTCTCCATAAAGGATCCCCCCAACAAACTACCATTTAGTTCACGTTTATATTATTTCTACCAAAGTGCATAACTTTGCACTTGTCCACATTGAACCTAATTTTCCAGTTTGCTGCCCAGTTTTCCAATTTTGTCAAACTGCTCTGCAAAGTGGCAGCATCCTGCATGGAACTTATAGTTTTGCACAATTTAGTGTTTTCAGCAAAAATAGAAACAGTACTCTCTATGCCCACCTCCAGGTCTATGCCCACCTCCAGGTTTAAACAAGTTAAAAACCCTGCAGTACTCCACTAACAACACTGTTTCAATTGGAAAATGTTCCATTTACCACCATTCTTTGTAATCTATCCTTCAGCCAGTTCTCTATCCAGTTACAAATATTATGTTCTAGGCCAATAATTCTCAATTTGATCATTAACTTTCTGTGAGGTACAGTATCAAAGTCCAAGTAGATGACATCAACTACCATTCTAGCATCGAGGTTCCTGCTCACCTCCCCATAAAAAGTGACTAAATTAGTCTGGCAAGATCTGTTACACATAAAACCATGCTGGCACAAACTTATAGTATTGTGAACTACAATGTATTCAAGTACCCTATCCTTTATTACCCCTTCCAAAAGCTTTCCTACTACTGATGTTAGACTAACAGGTCTATAATTTTCAGGCTGAGAACGGGATCCCTTTTTAAATAACAACACCACATTAGCAATTTGCCAGTCTCTTGGCGCCATGTCAGACCTCAACGAATCCTGAAAAATTAAGTGAAAATCACAGCGCTAAGCTCGTTTAATACCGTGGGATGAATACCATCCAGTCCTGGACCTTTGTTTACCTTTACATGTTCAAGTCTCTTTTGAATTCCCTCCCGAGTGACCCATGTGTCAGTAGTTATATTACTAGAACTGGGCATATTAAAAGGGAATCCTTCATTAGCTGGCTCCTCAGATGTATAGACAGATGAAAAATAAGTGTTCGAAATTTCTGCTTTTAACCTGTTCTCATGAACCAACCCCCCCCCCATTCACATAATTAAAAAATAATTATTTTTACTCCTAGCTGCAATACCCCTTTCCATCTCTATTTTAACTTGCCTGATAGCTTTTTTGCATGCTTTATTTGCTTCCTTGTACCTGATGAAAGTTTCCACTTTTACCAAACCATAAAGGTTTCACTTTGTGATATATTTTCTTGCTTACAAATGGAATATAATGACATGTTTACTTGTTTAGAAACATTCTTCTCTTGGCCATCTCCATCTCACAACCTGGTATTGTATCTCACTCATTGCTTCTTTGTCTATGAATACCATCACCTTTTTCAATCCACAAATTGGTCTTGCCTCTGTCCATATACCTAATCTTGCTACAAGTTGCAATCTCACCTTCAATCTCTGAAATGAATTTTTCAGTTTCTTTTTCCATGACTTTCTGCCGGTACTGGATCTTGGCCACCTGAGCAACCTTTTCTGCTTCTGCAAAAAGAGATGAAATAAAGCAAATAAGCAGCATATGGTTAATTCCCTAATCAAGAATGTTTTAATGAGGCAATGCAGAATCATGTGAAAATGTGACACATTTTCTATTAACAGAGGACTTATATTAAAGGACATGTAAACCCCCCCCCCCCACACAAGAAAATAGTCAGTTAACAGCCTCTTTGAAATCTTTCAATACTTGCCACACTGGTTGTCCAGAGGTTAATAGTAAGGCTGCTGCATCTCCTTAATCACATAGATTTCCTTCTCCTCCTGTAACCCACACGGCCCCCTCCCTAAGAAATTTGCTTTGACTTCTGACTTGTGGGCATGCTCTGTTATTCTAAGCTCAGATTACTAAACACGCCCTCCAGTCTAGCAGCCAGTGAAGTGATGGCATTGCTGGTTCCCATAGAAACTCAGCTCTAGCTCTCCTAACTTTCTCTCCAGAGCTGAGAACTTTAATCAGACAGTTCTGCCTGTGTGAGCCTGTATTGTTGATGAAATTTATGCTGAATAAGGGTCTGTTTGTGTGTTATGCTGTTTTCAGATTTAAATGCATCTGATTATGTATCAGAGGAAAAATGACCACCGGCGAAAGCTGCTATTTGATGTGATGGTGCTAGCAAACGGAGGGGAAATATGCAGTACAAATAATGCCATTTGGGTGGGGGAGAGATGCCCAACTGATATACACTGTAGGCAAATGTAGGCTTTACATGTCCTTTAAAGTTACCCAGTTTAAATAAAATGACTGCATAATTCACTTAATTCTTTCAGCCTAATTATGAATTCTATCTAAGGCTAATGGTACAAGGGGCTGGGGCCCCTAATGGCGTGTGCACACCCCAGACCCTGCTGGCATGTATGGAGCAAGTTAACTTGCTGAGCAAACCTGAAGGCAGCAGTTCTAGTACAAAAGGGGGAAGAGTGTTAGGAAGGCAAGGCATATATGGTAATAGGGGATTCAATAAATATTAAGTTGGGTAGAGAAACATGAAGATAAATTGTGCCTTGTTAGTTTGCTAGGGTTTTGGTATGTGGTGGAGCTAGTGGAAAGAATATATGGAGAGACGGTTAAATAGCCAGGGGGTCATCGTACATAAGTAAGCTTTATCAGAAGGTCTATGCAAATAAGCACTCACAGAAACACTGCACTGACTTCTCTGTCAAAAGATTTGCTGTGTCTGTTTTCCTCTGCCAGAGACAGAACTCTCCCCCCACTTAGGAATGTGGATCTGAGCCAATCAGCAGGAAGCTTCCTCATAGTCTTACAAATTGAGCATGTACACCGGTCTTGGTCTTGGTGCAGGAGCGAGGCATTATGGGAACTTTCTTTACACAGCTTAGTGTTTTTTCTTCCTGTTTGGCTTCTGATCATCTGAACAGGTGAAATATGGGGAGACTTAAGGGCACTATTGAGAGAACTGAAGGTATGCCTGCAGCTTGAGATTATCTCTTTATTAGCCTTTCCTTCTCCTTTAATGGAAAGGGTGGAAGTCCTAAATAATGATTTCAGAAACTAGATGAACAGCTGATGGTGGAATTTCAGAGTTTAAGACACTGGTGTAAGAAGACAGGATTTGGGGTTTTCAGAGAACTAGACAGATTTTTCTGTCAGCTAAATACTATTCAGCAGTAAAAGGCTGCTCCACAGTGCTGAAAATATTATGAAAAAATAGGATTGGAGAGATAAATCATTGTGGCACATGTGATAAGGAAGTTTAGTCACATGTAAACAATGTACAAACATGCAGGAGTATTAAAAGGGACCTGTCTCCCATATAAGCTGAAAAGATAAAAGTCATTTTACAATTAAACATGATCCATACCGATTATAAGCTTTTAAGAAATATAAGTCAAAGGGGACAGTAGCTGCATTTAATGAATATAAATACTATAACAAGTGTAAAACAGCAATCAGGAAGGCAAAGATAGAAAATGAGGAGCACATTGCGGCAGAGGCCAAGACTAACCCAAAAAAGTTTTTCTAAGTATATTACTAGTAAAAAGATGCAGGTTGAGGGTGTGGCCCCATTGAGTTATAGTAACAATATTGTTACAGTGGATACAGAAAAGGCAGATGTGTTTAACTAGTTCTTTTCTTCTGTGTATACAGTAGAGGAGCCAGAGTGTCAAGTCCCACTCAATAGCTGCACTGTTGCCTCAGCTCCAACTACATAGTGGTTGACACAGGATATGGTGCTTAAAGGGTTACACAAGATAAATGTGAACAAGGCACCTGGGCCAGATGGAATACACCCTCGGGGACTGAGAGAGCTAGGCTCAGATTTACAGTGGCCTCTGTTTCTGATATTCTCAGACTCGCTTTCTAAAGGCTAATGTCATTACTATATTTTAAAAGGGAGTAAGGGGGCAATTATAGGCCTGTAAGTTTGACATCCATGGTAGGCAGGTTATTTGAAGGCTTGTTAAAGGCCTACATTTGCCTACAATGTATATAAGTTGGACACGTCTCCCCCACCCAAATGGCATCATTTGTAGTGCATATATCCCCTCCGTTTGACAGCACCATCACATTTTCCTAAACCAAATAGCAGCTTTCACCTGGTGGCCATTTTTCGTCAGATACATAATTGGATACATTTAAATCTGCAAACAGCCTACACACACAGACCCTTATTCAGCATACATTTCATCAACAATACAGGCTCACACAGGCAGAACTGTCTTTGATAAAAGTTCTGCTTTGTTTGAGCTGAGCTCAGGAGAGTTGGTCGGGAGAAAAAAATTGAAGCAGACAGCTAGAGCTGAGTTTCTATGGGAACCAGCAATGTCATCTCTTTACTGGATGCTAGACTGGGGGGTGAGTTTAGTAATCTGAGCTTAGAACAACTGAGCATGCCCACAAGCCAACAGCCAAAGCAAATTCCTGAGGGAGGGGGCTGAGTGGGTTACAGGAGGAGAAGCAAATCTGAGTGATTAAGGGGACAACCAGTGTGGCAGGTATTGAAAGATTTCAAAGAGGCTGTTCACTGATTACATTTTTGTGTGTGGGGTTTACATGTCCTTTAAGGGATCACATACAAAATTATTTACTGGAGAATGGCATTATGAGCAGTAATCAGCATGGCTTGAAGGACAGGTCTTGTCAGACCAATTTAATTGCCTTTTATGATGAGGTAAGTAAGAAGCTGGACAGTGGGGATGCAGTAGATATAATCTATTTGGATTTTGCCAAAGCATTTGATAACGTTCCCCACAAATGACTGCTTTCCAAACTAAGGTCTATTGGTCTTAGTGAAGTTGTTTGCACATGGATAGAAAACTGGCTACAGGATCGGGTACAGAGGGTTGTCGTTAATGGTACATTCTCTACTTGAAGTAAGGTTCTTGTGGGGTCCCTCGGGGTTCTGTACTGGGTCCACTTTTGTTTAACTTGTTCATAAATGACTTATGGGAGGGTATTATAAGTAATGTATCCGTGTTTGCAGATGACACAAAACTCTGCAGCCTAGTCAACTATGTCAAGGATGTGGCATCCTTGCAGCAGGATCTTGACCAACTGGTAATCTGGGCGGCTAAGTGGCAGATGAGATTTAATGTGGATAAATGTAAGGTCATGCACCTGGGATGTAAAAATATGCAAGCCACTTATACCCTTAATGGGACTGCACTAGGCAAATCCATAATGGAGAATGACCTTGGAGTCCCTGTAGCAAGCAATACCAGGCAGCAAGCTGCAAGGGCAAATAAGGTTTTGAGCTGTATTAAAAGGGGCATAGATTCACTGGATGAGGGTGTTATTGTTCTGCTTTACAGAGCACTGGTAAGGCCCCATCTAGAATATGCTGTTCAGTTTTTGTCTCCAGTGCTCAAACGGGACATTATTGAATTAGAGAGGGTCCAGAGAAGGACAACTAAGCTGGTATGGAAAGTCACAGTTATGAAGAAAGACTGGCTAAGTTGGGTCTGTTTACACTAGAGAAGGCGCTTAAGAGATGACATGATAACTATGTATAAATATATAAGGGGATCATATAATAACCTCTCTAATGCTTTATTTAGCAGTAGGTCCTTCCAACGGACACGAGGGCACCCACTCTGTTTAGAAGAAGGAAGGTTCCGTTTAAATATTCGGAAAGGATTTTTTACTGTGAGAGCTGTGAAGTTGTGGAATTCCCTTCCCAAATCAGTCGTGCTGGCTGATACATTATATAGCTTTAAGAAGGGGTTGGATGGCTTTTTAGCAAGTAAGGGAATACAGGGTTATGGGAGATAGCTCTTAGTACAAGTTGATCCAGGGTCTGGTCAGATTGCCATCTTGGAGTCAGGAAGGAATTTTTTGCAGCAAATTAGAGAGGCTTCAGATGGGGTTTTTTTACCTTCCTGGATCAACTAGAAGTTGGGCAGGTTATATATAGAAGATCTATAAAAAATATACAGATCCAAGCACTTCTTTGAAGTGGAGGGTAAACTTAACGGTTTACTAGGTTGGTCCAGGTGCTCATGCCCCAGACCCTCAGCATAAGGGAGTCCTTTTTGGAGAACAGAAAAGCGAAGTAGGCAGGCACTCCAGAATCACCAAGGAAATAGTTGTAGAACAACTACAACTATTTCCTTGGTGATTTCTGGAGTGCCTGACTGCTTCGCTTTTCTGTTCTCCAAAAAGGTTATATATAGGCATTATGGTTAAACATGATTGACGTATGTCTTTTTTTCACCCTAATTTACTATGACTGTAAAGGCATTTAAAAATCCCAGCTGGCAATCTTATATTGCCTTAGACATAGAGGTGTGGCAGAAAATAACTTTAACTTTCCATTCAGCACTTCCTAGATGTCACTGAATTTCTCACTTTTCCTCTCCCTCCTCACCATCTAATTGTGTAGCCAGTGCATGGGCAGTGGCATCTGGTCCTCCATTTTATCAAATAAAAAAGACTAATTATTAAAAAAATATTAAAAACTATTAGAAAATAAAATAAACTAAAACTAATTGCAAAACGAGGATTTGCAATTTATTACACTGAATGCACACTGTTTGGGGCATTGTAAATGTATATGTTTAACATTGATAGACTGCACAAAATAAAAAAAAATTCTAATATAGTTAGTTGGGCAAAATGTAATCTATAATTGCTGGAGTGAGGAGATGTCTAATATAAAAGCCAGCAAAAAAATCCAGTAGCACACTGAAGATGCAAGCCGTGAAAAAATTGTATTTTTTCACGGCTTGCATCTTCAGTGTGCTAC
The DNA here is from genome assembly GCF_000004195.4 of Xenopus tropicalis. Taxonomy (NCBI): domain Eukaryota; kingdom Metazoa; phylum Chordata; class Amphibia; order Anura; family Pipidae; genus Xenopus; species Xenopus tropicalis. Next base: position 56,501,415 of record NC_030683.2, read on the forward strand.
TGGATTTTTTTGCTGTTGGATATTGACCCCCATGCAAGGTGAGGTTCTTCCAGTATTTGCACCTGATACCCGTTTGGGTAAGTTAACAGAGGGTTGAGCTCCCCAATACTGCTATTGTTATTAATATAAAAGCCAGAACACTACTTCCTGGTTTCAGCTTTCTAACCTCTTACCCACAAGTTGTTTGTGAGCCAGACAGATTGTCTCTCTGTTTCAATCACGGCAGTTTAGCTGCGCTGAAAGAATAGGGGACACTAGATACTTCCAGGCCAAATACCAAAAATGCCAGTGAACACCAAAAATGACAACAGAGACAGACCTAGAAAATATTCAGTGCAACTGCGCCTGATATGTGACAAAGAACACGTACAGTTGCACTGTTTGAAAAATCAGCCTTAATCGTAGTAGATGTAGCCCACAATGTTGCTGGAATTCCATAAAAATACCCTGCATTGTAAATTGAAAAAGCATGGTGATTGTGCTTGAAACTGCACTTTGCTTACTGCAATTGTGTGATGAAAATGTGTGATTCTGCCACACTCTTAAAGGAGAAGGCAAACTCACCTGGGGATGCCAAAATGTTAGGCACCCCCAAATGACTTAAATCGCCTACCTTTTACCCCGGACTGGTGCCCCTGTTCGGAGAGAACAGCACCAGCCCGGGGTAGCTGCATCGCTTCATCCTTCCTGTTCACGTGTGCACGCATGCGCAGTAGAGTGAAAAAGCCGAACTTTAACAGAGAAGTCAGCTTTTCACTCTACTGCGCATGTGCCGGTCGTGGGGTCCTGGCAAAATGAAGCAGGAAGCACTCGCTCGCAGGTACCCTGGGCTGGTGCTGTTTTCTCCTAACAGGGGCACCAGCCCGGGGTACAAGATGAGCGATTAAAGTCACTTGGGGGTGCCTAACATTTTGGCACCCCTAAGTGACTTAGCCTTTCCTTGTGCTTTAAAGTTGATAAGAGGATACAGGATGATAGAATTAGGGAGGGCCATGTTCAATGGTGTAGGGGAGTACAGGAGGAAAGTTCTGTAATTGAAAATTAATTCTCAGTTTAGAAAATGTAGCATCATGTCTGACATGATGCTTCCAGCACTTGTTCTTACCTATAACTGCCTTTTTTCTCTCTGTTTCAGCTTCTTTCTCCACCACTTTTTGCCTTTGTTCTGCAATTAGGAGCTTTGTCTTTTCACTCTCCCTGTAGACAAGGTAAAATAGTAAGGAAATCACATAAAGCCTGATATGGCATAAAGAATCCTTAAACAATTTCTTTAAATGAAAACACTGTCAAGAAGTCCATGAAATAATTAAGGGAACAAGGTTGTGTATTTAACTAATTTCCTTCATTTTTTATGGCTCATCACTGTGGGCACAGGAACCAATAACATGTTGGTTTAACTTTGATCTACCATCTCCATTATTACTTACATATCAGCAGCAAACAAAGGACTTGTAAAATGCTCCAAACCCTGTCATGCACATTAATATACTAAACTACCTGACCATACAAAACTTACAAAGGAGCAAATTACTTCAGTGTAGTAAAACAAGACATCCAATATAACTCAGTCTAATTGGATTTTTTTTTATATACAATAAAAAAGGGAAAAAGCCGCACTCCCTCTTCTAAAAAACAGTTCTTTATTCCATTAAATATAAAAACATGCTTTGTATTAAATAAAAAACATGCTTTTAAAACATTCAAGTTTACCATCAGGCAAGCTAAAATAGAGATGGAAAGGGGTATTGCAGCTAGGAGTAAAAATAATCCAAAATAATTTTCTAATTATGTGAATAGTAAAAAAAAATGAAGCAAGAAGGAGTGGGAACCTTATTATTCGGGGGGGGGGGGGGTTGATGAGAACAGGGAATATTTTTGAACTTTTATTTTTCATCTGTCTATACATCTGAGGAGCCAGCTAATTAAGGCTTCCCTTTTAATATACCCAGTTCTAATAATATAGCTACTGACGGATGGGTCACTCGGGAGGAAATTCAAAAGAGACTTGAACATGTACATTGTAGGTTTTGTTATTGCGTTCTCAGCCTGAAAACTATAGGCCTGTTAGTCTGACATCAGTAGTAGGAAAGCTTTTGGAAGGGGTAATAAGGGATAGGGTACTTGAATGTATTGCAGTTCACAATACTATAAGTTTGTGCCAGCATGGTTTTATGCGTAACAGATCTTGCCAGACTAATTTAGTCGCCTTTTATGAGGAGGTTAGCAGAAACCTCAATGCTGGAATGGCAGTTGATGTCATCTACTTGGACTTTGCTAAAGTGTTTGATACAGTACCTCACAGAATTGAGGAATATTGGCCTAGAACATAATATTTGTAATTGAATAGAGAACTGCCTGGAGGATAGATTACAAAGAGTGGTGGTAAATGGAAAATTTCCTAATTGGACCAGTGTGGTTAGTGGAGTACTGCAGGGGTCAGTCCTTGATCCTTTGCTTTTTAACTTGTTTATTAATGACCTTGAGGTGGGCATAGAAAGTACTGTTTCTATTTTTGCTGACAACGCTAAATTGTGTAAAAATATTCCATGCAGGATGCTGCCACTTTGCAGAGCGATTTTACAAAATTGAAAAAATGTGCAGCAAACTGGAAAATGAGGTTCAATGTAGACGAGTACTAAGTTATGCACTTTGGTAGAAATAATATAAATGCAAGATATCAACTAAGTGGTTGTTTGTTGGGGGGATCCTTAATGGAGAAGAATGTGGGGTTTTTTGTAGATAACAAGTTGTCTAATTCCAGGCAATGTCAAAAAATGGCATTGACTCAAGGGATGAAAACATAATTTTGCCTCTTTATAGGTCCCAAGTAAGGCCTCACCTTGAGCATGCAGTACACAGTTTTGGGCTCCAGTCCTTAAAAATGATATTAATGAGCTGGAGAGAGTGCAGAGACGTGCAACTAAACTGGTAAAGGGGATGGAAGATTTAAACTATGAGGTTAGGCTGTCGAGGTTGGAGTTATTTTCTCTGGAAAAAAGGAGCTTGCGAGGGGGCATGATTACTCTGTACAAGTACATTAGAGGGGATTATAGGCAGAAAAAACAATCAATGCACCAGAGGCCACCCCTTTAGATTAGGGGAACAGAGCTTCCATTTGAAGCAGCGTAGGTGCTTTTTCATGGTGAGGGCAGTGAGGTTGTGGAATGCCCTTCCTAGTGATGTTGTAATGGCAGATTCTGTTAATGCCTTTACAAGGGGCCTGGATGAATTCTTGAACAAGCATAGTATCCAAGGCTATTGTGATACCAATATCTACAGTTAGCATTGATGTTTGTATATATAATTTATGTATGTGAGTATATAGATAGATAAGTATAGGTTTGTGTGTGCTGGGTTTACTTGCAAGGGTTGAACTTGATGGACTATGGTCTTTTTTCAACCCTATGTAACTATGTAACAGGTTTGGCTACTGTGAAGCAGATAGCCTGACTTGTTTCCAGAAAAACCCTTAATCACATGCTAATAGACGCATTGCATTGCATCTGCTGCTTGTACTGCTTCCCCCCCCCAGAGCCGCCTCCCACTTACTTCCTCGGCGACTGCAGGAAAGAGGAGCAGGGAACCGATCTGACCTTCAGACAGGTAAGTGTGACTTTATTTTAATTTATACACACTTTTACACACTTACATACATTTATACACACATACAACACAATTTAGCACAGGTTTTTTTTTTTTCCCACTTTGCACACTTATATACACTCATATACACACTGTCACACAACTTTTACATGTGCACATGTATACACAAACTCACAAAATCTTTTTAAATTTATTGTTTTTTTTTCAGTTTACTTCTTTTTTTACAATGTTATTTCCCCCAAAAACTGTTTATTTTGACAGCGTGACTATTGGATCAGATATTCTAACCACTAATTACACGGTCATGTGACTTATTTTGTTGTTTCATTGATTTGCACAATTTTTGTGGTTTTATTGCATTTTTATCCCTATATTAGTATTCCTGATCTGTTTTTAGCATAGCTTTGCCAGGTGTTACTTTGGTGTACAAAAATAACTTTACCTATTTTGAATTCATCAGAATGTGTACTTTCCAAAAATATATGGTTTTCTGGGGGTCTCTGTATAGTTAGGGGGGGTTACTGCACATAATACGCTGACAGGGGGCTCTGTGTGCAAAAGCTGAGTTGGCAGACGAGAAATCCATATGCGCTATTTTCATTTTGGGTTCAGTACACACCACAGACTTTGGTATATCTATGCATATTGGGCATCAAACAGTTCAGTAGGCCTCTGGTGTTCCTGTTTGGGGTGACTTGCCTTTGTACGCAAGAAATTGTGTGAGATATATGCAGCAAACTGCAACATTTTTATGTGATTTTCTGAAAAGTCATAAAAACCACTAACTTTAGGAAAGCTTTGTGGCTTAGTACTTTGGTGTAGAAAAGACTCTTTACCCTTGTTGGATTTGTCAGAATGTGTACTTTCCAAAAATATATGGTTTTCTGGGGGTCTCTGTATAGTTAGGGGGTCTTACTGCACATAATACGCTGTCAGGGGGCTCTGTGTGCAAAAGCTGAGTTGGCAGACGAGAAATCCATATGCGCTATTTTCATTTTGGGTTCAGTACACACCACAGACTTTGGTATATCTATGCATATTGGGCATCAAACTGTTCAGTAGGCCTATGGTGTTCCTATTTGGGGTGACTTGCCTTTGTACGCAAGAAATTGTGTGAGATAAATGCGGCAAATTGCAACATTTTTATGCGATTTTCTGAAAAGTCATAAAAACCACTAACTTTAGGAAAGCTTTGCAGATTGGTACTTTGGTGTAGAAAGGACTCTTTACCCTTGTTGGATTTGTCAGAATGTGTACTTTCCAAAAATATATGGTTTTTAGGGGTCACCCTACATTTCTGCAGCTTCTACCCCTCATAAAACTGCTGTGTGTTTATGAATTAGGTAAAGATAAGCCATGAAATTAGTGTGCACAAGGTATATTTGGGGGTCTCTAAGTGCCATGTGCTTTGATAAATCTATGTACAGTGGGCATCAAACTGTTCAGTAGACCTCTGGGGTTCATATTTAGGGAGGTTTGTCTTGGTACCTAATGACCTGTAGAAAATAAGATGCTGCATAGTATGTATATATATATATATATATATATATATATATATATATATATATATATATATATATATATATATATATATATATATATATATATAATATATAGAAAATAATTACAGAGAAATTAAAAATGGTGTAGAAAGACTGTTGGTAATAAAAGGCAGTAAGTTTGCCAGGAGCAGTGAATCATAGCCCCTAGGCCGCTCCCCATTCGCGCCCCCCCCCCCTGCGCATGCACAAACAAACCCACCTCCCCTCGCAGACGCAAGCGCACATGCGCAGGCATTTAAACTCCCATACAGAGCAGTGGGGAGAAGTCCCCATTGCTCCGTATGGGACCAAAATGTCAAAATTTTTTCCGGTGGGACGGCATGCCGCCCCTTAATTTCTGCCACCCTAGGCCCGGGCCTTTGTGGCCTTGCCACAAATCCGGGCCTGTAGCTATCAATAAGATGTTTACTTTTAAACAGGCAATTAGTAAATGCTACCTGTTGCTTGGTAGCTATAGGATACTGCTTCCTGGGCAAATTTAGTGGCTTTTTATTACATAACCCTATGAAAGTTTAGTTATATGCAATAATATATATCAGTCAAGGTTGGGTAGCAAAAATAAATAACTTAATGTTGTCTTCTATTTACTTGCTTAAGTTATACATGCATAACTACAGAGTTGACGGTCATTTTTATGTGCCACCTTGACAGCCATATTTTGTTGTAAGCTTCCACATAGATTTTAACATTATAGGTCAGTTTGTTTTATTGTTTGGTATATCCTAGTTTTTTAATGAGATAGGTGAGTTTTTTGTTGATTTCAATTCCAGTTGATGGCTATTATTAGCGATGAACAAAATTATTTGCCAGACATGGATTTAAATTTACGTGTTTCGCCATTGTTGGATTTATTCGTGAAACGGGCACAAGAATTTGCCAAGGAAAAGTTTGCTGCATGACAAAAAAAATGTTGCCTGTGTCAAAAAAACTGTGGAGTCAAAAAAATGACGTGTAAAAAAAAAAAATAAAAAAATTTTGCGCACGTTAAAACATTATGTATGCAATTTTTTTTTTTGCCTGCACGTCATTTTTGCAGTTTCCTGAATTTTTCATCAACGGCACAGCTTCGCTCGTCACTAGCTATTATCAGACTAGCTGAATTTAGAATATACTGGCTCTGTCTATGGGGAATTTTGTAATAGTTAGTAACATAACTATAACTATTGGTGTGTAGGTAGATATTATTGCACAGGTTTTTAAAACGTGTGTCCCTAAGAATAATGTACTGGCCATCATTATTGCAGATTGTTTCTGTGAGGTGTTTTTTGCACAAGATTATGGGTACACATCTTTATCTTTACTAGACTAATAATATTTATGAAAAAATTTGGGATATGAGTACTGTGTGAAATACTTCTCTTGGAAACATATTAAGCGTTACATTAAAACGTGCAGTGTGCAAAGTACAAAAACAGGAACTCTATCCAAGAATGGAGGGAAATGGGTGTCCCCTCTTCCACCCCCCTACCCTGCATCCAGACAAGCAAGTTATAGGGCGGACTCTCCTGCGCCTTCTAATACTACTTTCTGCTGGATTTGTTATCTCATTCTTTATAAGAGAAGCATTCCCCTGAGGTGCAAGTGCTTGGTAGGTGCTCTAGCAAGCAAGTTATAGAGCGGACTCTCCTGCGCCTTCTAATACTACTTTCTGCAGAATTTGTTATCCCATTTGCTATCCACACCCCTTAGTGCTCTAGCACTTGCATCCCAGGGAATAATAAATTAACTCTACTATGTCTGGGTAGAGGCTATGTTTAAATACTGACAGTGTTTGGAGACCTGAGACCTTAAACTTTGTGAGATTTTTATAGACATAGACCTTAAAGTGGTGGTCTTGCTACATGTCTGTATTCCTCTGTTAAGGCCTTATGTCTCTGTTCAGTACACATGGCTAACAAAGTTTGCTCATTTTGACAAATTTTTTAATATCAGAATCATACTAATTTAGAAGATAGAAATAAACAGTACAGGTAAGAGACCTGAGGGCTGATTCACTAAAGTGCGCTATTTTTAACGCACGATTCACTATAAGCATACTTGCGTTAATTTACGCGCGATGCTGCATGCAGCATTTACCACATACGCGCTAATTAACGCCTATTACTATGTGCACTAATAGTCGCCGCGTATAAATAGTAGCCACATATAAATAGTGCATATAAATAGTAGCCACATATAAATAGTAGCATATAAATAGTAGCCGCATATAAATATTTATATGCTACTATTTATATGCACTATTTATATGCTACTATTTATATGCACTATTTATATGTGGCTACTATTTATATGCGGCTACTATTTATATGCTACTATTTATATGCGGCAAACTGGCGGCTGCATCACTCTGGGGCCAACACAGACTTGAATAAATAACACTGCAAAGTCCATATTTTATTGCCAAAAGCTCATTAACTGTACTTTTCTATAATTACTGCCTGCCTCAAGTAGGTATTAATTTTCGCATAGTCTAATGTGATATTTAGGGCGTCTAAGTGTTTGTGAATCATGCGTTAGTATTCTTTTCTGCGTGCTAATTAATGCATGCGGTTGCACGCAAATTAACGCATGCGATAATACTGTAGTGAATCGCGCGCTAATTGACGCGTCTTTTTTACCGCAAAAAAGCGTGCGATAAAAATTAACGCACTTTAGTGAATCAACCCTCTGGGGTTTTCCAGATAAGGGAATTCTTAATATATTGGGTCTCCATACTAAAAATAATTTTAACTGTAAATAATTGAGATTTTTTGCTTCCAATTTGTCAACGGCAGCAAAATGCATTTTTGCCAATTGTGGAATTAGCAGAGTAGCCCTTTTTATACTGGTTCCTCCATGCGCAGGAGAGAAGAAAAATCAGGTACAGCAGTGTTATCCAACTGGCAGCTCGTGGGTTGCATCCGGCCCACAGTAACCCTTGTGTGGCCCCCTAATCCATCTGCCTGCTGTGACTGCTTACCTTTGTATAAGATTTGAATGGTATCACTACTGAGATTAACTGGCCCTTGCATTGTTCACACCCTAGACTCACACTGTAAACCCCTGCATTTTTGTTGACCACCTTTCTCTAATTTTTAGGATCACAGATGTGCGGTCTTTATCTGTGCCTAACATATGCCTCCGCTGGAGATTTTGATAGCCGGAAGCATATCCCCTGTCCGCTATACCAGGTAGGTATTCAATGTTGTTTCTTATCGGAGTTAAGCGTTACATTAAAACATGTAGGAGAGTCCGCCCTATAACTTGCTTGTCTGAATGCAGGGTAGGGGGGTGGAAGAGGGGACACCCATTTCCCTCCATTCTTGGATAGTGTTCCTGTTTTTGTACTTTGCACACTCAGACAGACTGTGCCAGCATCTGTGTGGTTGTCCTGTGTCATCTTGAAAGTAGTTGATATGACAGTACTTGGTATTTGTTGCTGATTGGGCATTTTATAGTCATTTGGGATATATCAAGCCAGTCATGTTCTGGAATTGATATCTGTAGGTTGGATTCCCAGGATTTTATATAGGCTGGCATGGTCAGGTATTTGCAGTGCAACAAGACCTTGTACATTAAGGATAGGCCATGTTTCATTGGGGCATTTATTGCACAAATTGTTTCAAAAGTAGTCAAGGTTCTGCAGGTCTGGCTATCTGTAGGGTGGTTATATAATGTTTTAATTTAAGATAGGCAGAGTAGAACAGCACTCACAGGAATTTTCACAAAGGGACATCAAATGAAGTGAAAAAAGAGGTTCTTTATTTAGTCCGACGTTTCAGTTCCGGTTGGAACTTTCATCAGGGACAGCAATGTTACAGTGAACAGTGAACGCTATTTAAACCCAAAAGGGCGCCAAAAATGGTTGCTAAGCAACCCCAACATACAGTGAGAACATAAAACGAAAAAAACGAACAAAAAATGAGCAAAACTAAAGGATATATAATAGTAAAAGCATAATGGGCATGATGTTACACACCAAAGGTAAGATATTGTTCCAGATCGCAAGAAATGGCAACGCTGTTTCTTCAGGGTTGCCCAAAAAAGGAGAAGTCACCGAAAGCCCTGAGTCCCCCCATATAGGGCGCACACTTTTTAACTTACAAATATCCTTACCGGCTAGGCACCTTCCATGCTGCCAATTCCCGTAGCGATCCATGTAGGCACAACCCCGTATTGCTTCCTAAGCGGTTGCTAGGCAACCCGCCAGTGGTGAGCGGACTTACAAAGTCCCGTGCGTCTAGGCAAAACACCGTGAGTTATTGCGCATATACACGGACCGCTATTAGCGAGCGGTTTTGCATAAACCCTAGTCCAGCAGGTACTTTAATCAACTGGGTCCATGATTATGTGGCCAGAAGATCGTGAGTGCCCTGACATGGGTAGCGTGTAATCAGTAGATGGCCGTGTTCCCAGATAAACTGGGATTCAGAGTGGTGTTGCCATATGCACCTCTCACTTGGGGGCTGACAGTTGTGGCCCTGCGCAGGGCATCATCACGGGGGAGGGGATCCACTAGGGAGTGCAGTGGCAGCTAAAGTGGACTGAGGTGCATAAAGGTATAGGATACAGAGGAAGGGGGTACACCTGCTGCCCCTAAAGTGTGCATAGAGGGTACACCTGCTACCCTTTCTAGTATACCTAAGGGGGATCAAGGGGCAAGCGGGACAAAAATATATAGAGAAACTAAAAAATGGAACAATAGTTTGGTGTGTTAGACGTTCAAATTGAGCCCAGCAGAATGGATACAAATAATTGTTACAAATGTCATATATGAATATACATTGTATTAAAGCACAGAGGTGGATAAAAAGTTGCAAATCCACCCTGGACATAGTCACAAACAGAAATCTGTTGCTCAAATGAAGCAGCTAAGTGGTAGGGTCTCATTGAGGCCCCGTGGGGCCACACAGTCAAGCTTGTATATCCAACGGGATTCTCTTTGTAATAGAGCCAAGTCTCTGTTGCCACCCCTCGATAGGGGGGGCTGATAGTCGATAGCCATGCATTTGAATGTTGGAAGAGTGTGTCGCATCAGTAGGAAGTGTCTTGCAACAGGTTGATTGGATTCCCCTTCTTTTAGGGCTTTACTGATGGCAGAACGATGGTTGCCAATTCGTTCTCTAAGAGTGGTCACAGTCTTGCCTACATAGTATAAGCCACAGGGGCAGGTAATAATATAAATCACAAAAGTGGACAAGCATCCCAGTCTCATATATATATATATATATATATATATATATATATATATATATATATATATATATATATATATATATATATTCATATATGACATTTGTAACAATTATTTGTATCCATTCTGCTGGGCTCAATTTGAACGTCTAACACACCAAACTATTGTTCCATTTTTTAGTTTCTCTATATATTTTTGTCCCGCTTGCCCCTTGATCCCCCTTAGGTATACTAGAAAGGGTAGCAGGTGTACCCTCTATGCACACTTTAGGGGCAGCAGGTGTACCCCCTTCCTCTGTATCCTATACCTTTATGCACCTCAGTCCACTTTAGCTGCCACTGCACTCCCTAGTGGATCCCCTCCCCCGTGATGATGCCCTGCGCAGGGCCACAACTGTCAGCCCCCAAGTGAGAGGTGCATATGGCAACACCACTCTGAATCCCAGTTTATCTGGGAACACGGCCATCTACTGATTACACGCTACCCATGTCAGGGCACTCACGATCTTCTGGCCACATAATCATGGACCCAGTTGATTAAAGTACCTGCTGGACTAGGGTTTATGCAAAACCGCTCGCTAATAGCGGTCCGTGTATATGCGCAATAACTCACGGTGTTTTGCCTAGACGCACGGGACTTTGTAAGTCCGCTCACCACTGGCGGGTTGCCTAGCAACCGCTTAGGAAGCAATACGGGGTTGTGCCTACATGGATCGCTACGGGAATTGGCAGCATGGAAGGTGCCTAGCCGGTAAGGATATTTGTAAGTTAAAAAGTGTGCGCCCTATATGGGGGGACTCAGGGCTTTCGGTGACTTCTCCTTTTTTGGGCAACCCTGAAGAAACAGCGTTGCCATTTCTTGCGATCTGGAACAATATCTTACCTTTGGTGTGTAACATCATGCCCATTATGCTTTTACTATTATATATCCTTTAGTTTTGCTCATTTTTTGTTCGTTTTTTTCGTTTTATGTTCTCACTGTATGTTGGGGTTGCTTAGCAACCATTTTTGGCGCCCTTTTGGGTTTAAATAGCGTTCACTGTTCACTGTAACATTGCTGTCCCTGATGAAAGTTCCAACCGGAACTGAAACGTCGGACTAAATAAAGAACCTCTTTTTTCACTTCATTTGATGTCCCTTTGTGAAAATTCCTGTGAGTGCTGTTCTACTCTGCCTATCTACATATTGTTACTTTGTCCAGGCACCCAGGTAGCGTCTAGTTCTTTTGGAGTGCAGCTTCATAACCCGCATGTTTTAATTTAATATATCTCCAATTATTTTTTGTTGACCACCTTTCTCTTTTTAGGATCACAGGTGTGCGGTCTTTATCTGTGCCTAACATATGCCTCCGCTGAAGATTCTGATGACAGAAAGCACATATACCCTGTCCTCTATACCAGGTAGGTATTCAATGTTGTTTCTTATCGGAGATAAGGGTGATGGGTAGGGGGCTAATCCAAATCTTGTATTTACCTTGTGCCATATATTGAGGCTATTATGTGCCAGTGGGTGTTCTCTGATTGTCATGTTGATTGTCATGTTGCTGACCATCAGCAAAGGCTGCTGTTTTGCATTCCTTGTGGCCAACTGTAAGGTCTGATATATCTTTATTGTTATGGACGGCCACCAGCAGATACTCCATGCATATCACGTATAATAGAGGGGATAGGAGGCATCCCTGTGTAGTACCGTTTCTAATGTTAAGTGGCTCAGATTACAGTCTATTTACTTTAATTTGGTCAGATGGGACTGTATAAACCGTATAAACTTTTTCTGAATACATTTTGGTTTAATGCCTGCTGCCACCAGGGCCAGCTCTAAGAAGTCCCATTTTACTCTGTCAAACACCTTCTTTGCATCCGTGGATAGGAGCAGGGAAGGCATTTTGAGTTTAGAACGCCAAACTGTCAAATTTATAACTTTCTCTGGCTTCTCTGCTTGTTACAAATCCCACTTGGTCCCTGTGGATACAGTTCAGTAGTAGTGCCTTTAAACTTTCGGTCAGAATTTTTGTATATATTTTTAAATTAATATTTAGCAGGGTTGTTGGTCTGTAACTACTACAATTAGACAGATCCTTCCCTTGTTTCGGCAGAATCGTATTATAGGCTGATATTAAAGGAGAAGTAAAGGTAAAAACTTAGAATGCTTTATCAGAAAGGTCTATGTAAATACATCCATAAGCACTAACAGAAAAGCTGCACTGTGTCCTCTATCAAAAGAAACAAAGGATTTCTTGTCTTCCCTTGTGTAAACATGTTTTTCGGTATCCGACAACTTCTCTCAGAAAAATCCTTCATTCCCAGGCCTGAGTCTGCGCAGCTCTCTCCCACTCCCTTTTGTTGCTCCCCTTCCCATCAGAATGTGTGATCTGAGCTACCAGCAGCTAGAGCTTTAGCATGGAAGCTACTGAGAGCAAGCTAAAATGGCAGCTGCTATCTTAGGCAAACAGAAGGACCTTCTAGGGCTTCTATAGTGAAGCATTCTATAGATTAAATATAGCGGTCTAGGTGGCACTAATGTGGCTTATTTATGGGCAGTAAAATGCCAAAATGTTCTGGTGATATGTCATTCATTAATAATAGCAAGACTAGGTTCATTTGTATTTAATATTTTATAAAATTTGGCAGTTATGCCGTCTGCACCTGGAGCTTTATTTAATTGAAGTGTTTTAATAGTTTCTTTAAGTTCTTGAATTGAAATTGGGTTTTCCACACTGTTTAGCATCGTCTCAGGAGGGGATGGGAGTTTGTCTTCCATGAGATAATTATTTTATTTTGTTTTTGAGTTTTATTCTTCCTTGTTCACTTTGTCGGGGATCTATGTTATATAGTGTTTCATAATAGTCTTTTGAATGTTTGGGTGATTGTTTTGGGGAAGTAATTGTATTTTGCTTTGGGAATCTTTAATTTTGTTGATATGTGTTGGCCTATCTTTAAGTGCCCTGGCTAACAATTTACCCATTTTATTTCCGTATTCAAAATTTTTTTGTCGTACTGTGAATGTTTTCCATAAGTTGTTCTACTTTTTTGTTTCTCTCCTTTTTTAATCTACAATGAGGAACATAAGTATTTGAACACTCTGCGATTTTGCAAGTTCTCCTAATTAGAAATCATGGAGGGGTCTGAAATTCACATTGTAGGTGCATTCGCACTGTGAGAGATTTTGAGCAACAACCTCCTTCACTCAGTTAAAGCATTGAAGATGGGTCGTGGCTGGATCTTCCAACATGACAATGACCCAAAGCACACAGCCAGGATAACCAAGGAGTGGCTCCGTAAGAGGCATATCAAGGTTCTGGAGTGGCCTAGCCAGAGACCTAAATCCAATAGAAAATCTTGAACTGAAACTCTGTATTGCTCAGCGACAGCCCCAAAACCTGACAGATCTAGAGGAGATCTGTGTGGAGAAGTGGGCCAAAATCCCTGTTGCAGTGTGTGTAAACCTGGTCAAGAACTACTACTTATGTGCAGCAGTGCAATACAAATAAATTCTTTAAAAATCATACAATGTGATTTCCTGAATTTTTTTTAAATGCTGTCTCTCACAGTGGGAATGCACCTACAATGTGAATTTCAGACCCCTCCATGATTTCTAAGTGGGAGAACTTGCAAAATTGCAGGGTGTTCAAATACTTATGTTCCTCCATGTTTTATCAATAAGTCTCTTGCTAAACATTTAAACGCCATTCATTTAGAGAGTGATATATCTTGGTCTTTCTGTAGCATATGTATCATTAGGTTTCCACCTCCAAGTGGCATATGGTTTGTGGGGTAGTTTAAGTTTAATTTATGTAATTGCGTGGGTGTATAGAATGATGTTATGAATCTTAGCATGGATCAGCCATTCAAGATGGTGTTGGGATAGAAACAAGTAGTCTATTCCATAAACAGCTTGGTTCCTATTCGGGAAGTAAATACTACCTATCGTACCTAATGAATTATGCAACCACCCCTTGATAAATATGTATCTACCCCCCTCTGGGTCTGACACCTCCTTTTCTTGAAAATGGACATTTTTGTGTAGGCCTATTGCTACTCCTCCTACTTTCTGGGTTCTGGAGTTGCTACTGAACCATTTGGTGTACATGTTAGATTTTGACAAAGGTTGGTTTTTCCCCCTAAAATGGATTTCTTGTAAGAGCATTTTTGTCTATGCATTTTTCTGAACAGTTTGCTTCTTTTTTCAGGTACATTTATCCCATTTGCATTCCAAGACAGAACATTAAAAGGATGGGCCATTCTGTATCCAAGAAAAGAGATAAGTTGTCTTAGTTGTATATCATATATCTACAGTTATTATGGAATGTTGAGTCCGTAACAATCCAATAATAATAAACAAAAACATGTAAATATAACTCATGACTCACAATATGCTTTCAATGGGGTTAACCTGATAACCAAAATAGATTAGTATGGCAGAACAATTCTGTCAATGCCCCTAGAGGGGGTCGAACCATGGGGGCTCCTGTGTATCTTTTATCCTGAAGTTGGGTCACCTTCCCATTATTCAGGTCTCTGTTATGTTTGTTTTATCTGGTGTCATCTTTTGCCTACTTTTGGATGTAGAGACTTTATTCCAGAAGTCCTTCAGATGGAGAGCAGGAATATAGTGGCTGGGAGAATGTGATCCAGTCGGTGATATCTGGTTTTTCTACGTTGTATGCTTTGCAGAATGTTAGGAGGTCCTCCGGTGATGTTAGAGTGTTGGTCTTTCCTTCTTTAATCACTTGAATACTAAATTGATAGCCCCAGCGAAATGTCAGTCCTTTGGTTTGGAGTGCCCCCAGTATAGGTTTTACCAGCTTCCCTTGCTGTAATGTGTACCATGACAAATGCTGTAATAAGATCACTTCTGTATTCATACAGTTCATTCAGACAGTTGGGTTCAGGATCTTCAGTAGGATTTATGTAGAGAAGCAGGAAAAACCAGTCAACATGACTTATAGGTAGGTTTGGAAGTAGGTTCATATTTTTATAACTAATTTTTTGGTGTTAGTATCACTTTAAATGTAATTTTAAACTGTGTGATCATGTCAGCAAAATCAGTCTTTGTAGTGAGAGGTTTTAGAAATGACATTGTGATATTCTCCGAACATACTGATTTCATATTTGAGTCATCTGCTGCACCATTTTGTTTCTGTACTGGGCCTGCTATAACTATTGCTCTGTGAGCTGAGTTATTGTTATATTTATCACTTTTCTTTCTATTCAGGCCCTCTTCTATTTATATTGTAATGTCACACCACTGCTTGGTTGCTAAGGTAATTTGGACCCTAGCAACCAGATAGCTGCTAAAAACTGGAGAGCTGCTAAACAAAAAGCAAAATAATTAAAAAAAAACACATAAAAAATAAAGACCAATTGCAAATTGTTTCAGAATATCACTCTCTACATCATACTAAAAGTTAATTTTAAAGATAAAAATCTCTTTAAATTAACACAAAAGGGCAATGTAAAACTTTTAAAATCAATGTAAATAGCTTTGAGTGCTCTTCTAAGCACTTTTGCAGTATACACTGTTGATTGAACTGTTTTTAAATTGCTAATATTATGACTTTTGCAACAAAAGGTCAACCTGCAGTTTTTCACAAATCACCAACCGGTGCAAAGATCCTTCCAGAGGACATTCTGTGTTATATTTAAGTCAACACAAAAAGGTAATTCAAAAGTTTAAAAATCAATGTAAATTGCTTTGAGTGCTCTTCTAAGCACTTTTGCAGTATACACTGTTTTTATTTATTTTATTTTTTTCATTTTGAAATTATTTACTGTTTTAAACTGCTAATATACTGAATTTTGTAACAAGGACCACCTGCAGTTTTCCACAATTTACCAGCCGGCGCAACTCTTTGTGCCTCTAATATCTTCAAAAAAATGTTGTGTCTGATTATGGCAATTTATTATTACAATTACAATGGAATTTTAAGAAGGAATATAGCAAATTGGTTTAAAAATTTCACTCCTCAAAGGGATCTTTATTTATTATGTTGGGTTGAAAAACCCAACATAATGTTTCTTCGACTTAAGCTTATTCTTCCGCTTCTTCTTCTTCTTAGTGCCCCCCATTTTCTAAACGCTACCCGTCCTATAATTTAGGGGTACAACACCGAAACTCTCCACACTTCTTCATGCTATAGCAGAGCAGGTCACTTGTGCTTTTCTAAGCAATTATGTCCCCCGTCTTTTTGTGGTGCTGCTCTGAACACCCCAATTTTCCCATTGACTGCTGGCCACTCTTACAGCTTTGAAGCTACACTCCCCAAACTTGAATAACATAATCATGGGGTCACCCTGAATGAAATAGCAACATTTGTTCGATGACCCAAAGTGGAAGTGGCCAACAACAGCCAATCAAATTTCACCCGTTGACATTAATGGGGAAATAAAAACTGCTGCCAATCTTACAGCTTTGAGGCTACACTCCCCAAACTTGAATCATATAGTCATGGAGTCAGCCTGAATGATATATATGATGATTTTTGGATGCCCAAAAGGGGGCGGAGCTGTGAGATTTTTACCTGTGATTTAACCTGTTGCCATCCTCACAGTATTAACACCAGGGCCCCTAAACTTTTCACAGTTGGTCACTAGGGGACTGCAGTTTTAGTTTTGAAAAATGGGTGGAGCCACCAACAGCCAATCAGGTTTCAGCTATTTAATTTTATTGGTATGAAGCTAGGGTTCCCAAACAGTCACTGGGTGACTACGTACTCAAGGTTAGAAAAAGTGGACAGGGTCTGCCAAAAGCCAATCACTTTTCTTTCATTGTTTTCAGTGGGAAAATTTTAACTGCTGCCATTCCCATGTTTAATGTCAGGGTCCCCAAACTTTGCACAATTTGTCACTGGTGAATACGTTTAGAAAAGTGGGCAGGGCCAACAACAGCCAATCAGATTTCACCTATAGACTTCATGTGTTTAAATTTAAACTGCTGCCATTCTTTAAATATTAATACTAAGGTCCCTGAACTTTGCAGAGCTAGTCACCAGGTAACCGCGGTTCAGAGTCAGTCACTGGCTCACTATGTATTCAGAGTTAGAAAAAGTGGGCGGAGGCACCAACAGCCAATCCATTTCCACCCATTAAATTTCACTGGTTTATATTTAAACTGATGCAATTATTTAAGTATTAATTCCAGGGTTGTTAAACTTTCCAAAGTTACAACCATTTCAGAATTCATTCAAGCTTTGGTATCATGACTATCTTTTGGCCAGGTTGGATCTGTAGAGTGCTATTGAGTCCTATGGAAGGCTTCCAAAATCATACATTGAAGGATTCAAAGCCAGAAAGGTTTTTGCGCTGTTTACAAACGTTCGGATCCGAAAACTTTTTGTCTTTTGGAACGCAACCACAACATTTCTGAACAACCGATAAAAGAATTTTTGTGACATTTTCGAACATCAGAAATTATTGTGTTTACTCCGATTTTTTTGCATGTAGTGATTTTAACCACAAAAAAAATGTAGTTTAATGAATAGGCCCCTAAGTTTGCCCAGTAGCAATAACCCATAGCAACCAATAACATATTTGCTTTTAAACAGATGACCAGTAAATTTCTTCCTGCTGATTGTTTGCTATGGGTTACTGCTCCAGGGCAAATTTTGTGTCTTTTATTAAACAACCCCCTTAATGTTTTTGAGCAGACTTAAGATAAGGGATCTTTCTATAATGTGGATCACCATATCTGAAAAACCCCAGGTCCCAAGCATTTCAGATAAAGATTAGATTACTGCAATCTCCTACTAACCGGCCTCCTGGACTCCCACCTCTCTCCCCTGCAATCAATTTTAAACTCTGCTGCCAGGATCCTCCTGCTCTCTCCTAAGAGGGAACCTGTTCAGCCTCAATTAAACTCTCTTGCATGGCTGCCTGTTAAGCAAAGGATAGCTTACAAAATCCTTCTACTAACATTCAAAGCCCTTCACTCCTCTGCTCCTCACTACATTACTTCACTGGTCTCCTTGCACGTTCCTGGTCGTCTCCTCCGCTCCTCTCAGAGCCTCTGTCTTTTTACACCATCCACACCCACTGCGCTCTCTCGTCTTAAACCTTTCTATCTCGCTGCTCCTTACCTCTGGAACTCTATCCCTGAATCCCTCCATAGGGAAAACTCACCCACTCTCTTTAAGAAAAAGCTCAGCTGTTACCTTCTGGAGCACTAAGACATTATCTTGCCTAGTCCTGCGATTAAGGGCAACTGCCCATACCTGATGCACTCTTACCTTCCGCTTTGTGCCTGTATGTTATCCAACCACTTAGATTGTAAGCTCTACGGGGCATGGACCTCCTTCCTACTGTGTCTCATACCACATGGCACTTATATATATATATATTTATTGTATTTATTTATTATATCACTTGTCCTCCCTGTGTGTAATTTTGTATTCTGTAAGATTGTACAGCGCTGCGTACCTTGTGGTGTTATACATACATACATACATACATAGATCCTATACCTGTATTGTCATGGATAAGGAAACCAATCGATCATTAACTGCATGGATTATGATGACTAATAAAAATCTAGACTACTATAAACAGATTAAATTGTCAAGGGGTATCATAAATATGACATACATACATTATAACTATGCCTAAATTTCTTAAAGGAAAGCTAAACCACCCATAATGAATACTTAACAGTTTATATTAAGTGACCTTTTAAAGAATCTTGCCAAATTGGATTCTAAACCGATTGTATTCTACAAATATTATTTACTATCTGCTCCTTAACCTGTGTCTTTAGTAGGTGCTTCAGTTTATAGTAGTGTTTTTAAGCTAATATGACAGTTTTTTTAATATTTTAATTGCTTTAAAGCACTTTAATTTTTGGTGTTACTGCTCCTTTAATGATAAAGGAATACGGTCATACGGTTTCAAAACACATCAGTTGATAGATCTACTTCAGCAGAATCCTGCATTGAAATTCATTTTTTAAAAGTGCAGACTGATTTAATTTTGAAATTTCTTGAGGCTAGCCAAATTCTTTATTTTCCAGGGTGCCACAGCCATGTGACTTGTGCTTTGATAAACTTCAATCGCATTTTACTGCTGCGCTGCAAGTTCCCTTCCTACCCAGCAGCTGATAAGCAGAACAATATAAAGGTAACAAGATAGCATCTACCTGACACCTGTATTGCTTAAAGTGAAAGATATCAGAATAGCACTCAATAGTAAAAAAAAATCCAAGTCCGGCTTGGGACTCCTCCAGTTACACTTAGCAGGAGAAACAATAGGTTATCTGAAAGCAGCTCTTTTTCTGTGGCACTGGCTCTTTCTGAAAGCTTAATATTTAATGCACTGAGATGGCTGCCTACACACTTATATCACAACTAAAAAAATACATTTTTATTCAAAAATACAATTTTAAATGGGAGACTGAATTATTTACAATGTAAACCGTGTAATTTAGAAATCAAAAGTACTCCATAAAGATCCTGACAGAATCCCATTAAGTTTTTTTTTCTTTTCTTTTTTGACTCCCAGTAACACCTTAAGTTCATATATTGATGAATTATAGTTATATTATACTACCCATACACTTGATGTTTGAAGTAATATAAGATTACATTCTGCAATATTACAGCATATTATTTGACCTAGGTATAAATAAATTACTTTTAAAGGGGATGTAATGTCAAAATCTTAACACTGTTTTTATATAGCCCTAAGATAGGAAAGCACTAACAGAGGTTGTTCTAAGAAAATCATATGGCAAAGCAGTTAATACAGGCTTAAAGCACATCTAACTACAGTGTTCTGCAGCTGAATGAGCAGTGATTGTGTTTCAATCTCTGCACATGTTTCACTTCCTTATCTGTTCCTGCCTTGCCCTTATCTGAAATTAACCAATGACAATCCAGTACACAAACTCCTGTGCTTTTTTTTTTCCCCCAAGTATGGTATAGGACAGTCTCTGGCCCTTTAGATTTCCAGGAACTGTGATAAGAGCTAATTGCAGGGTAATAGCAGAAGATGCAAAATACAAAGGCTTCTAATTAAAAAACGGTAGAGATTTTTTAGTGGGTTTATATTGCAAATTATGTTCATTTGGTCTAAATAACACACACAAGGATTATGATTTTTAACTTTACATCCCCTTTAAAAAATGGTTGCCTGGATCAGATCTATCAATTTCTTGCGGGCCCATTTACTGAACCCCAGTTAAGTATTTGAGATAAATTCGTATTTTTTCTAACTTATAAAACATTTTGTAATGTCCACGATAATTGTGTTAAAATTCCGTTAAAAGTAGTACTTTTCGCAAAGACTACGAACATTTCAGAATTCATTTAAGCTTTGCTATCTTTTCACCAGGTTGGATCTGTCATGTGCCATTAAGTCCTATGGAAGGCTTCCAACATCATAAATTGAAGGTTTCAAAGCCAGAAAGGCTTTTGTGCCGTTTACGAACATTTGGATCCAAAAAGTTTGTGACTTTCAGAGGGCAATTACAATATTTTTGTATGACCGATAAAAGCATTTTTGTGACATTTTAGAACATCAGAAATTATAGTGGTTACTCCAAATTTTTTCCATATCATGATTTTAAGCCCCAAAAATTTGGACTTTAGTGAATGAACTAGAAAACATGATACTTACATTAGCTCAAAGTTTCTTCTGATTGCTTCTGGAATTTTTGGCTTTGTAACACGAACAGCCTATTGGAGGTGAACAGAGAATACATGTAGCACTTATTCTATCTGTACAAATAGGTTTTAACATCAACAATGCTTTCTATAATTCATAAATACCTTAGTATTTTATATCACTATACTGGAGGTTTAATTTACATACATACTTGTTTATAAAAAAGAAAACCTCATCACTATCAATAACTATCCTGTTCAAAACACTACTAATGTGAAGATAGACAGAGAAAAAACAAGAGAGAAAAATCCAATTAAATTATGAAAAGTGTTTTTTCTAGCCAGTACCATTATTAAACACCATAACTCAAACCGTTTTGTTATAGCCTGGGCCAAACAACTTTCTTGTAGTATTTAAATGGTAGAAAATGTAAAGAGGGTAGACTGACTAACTTAGTAACTAAGCCAATTAAAGGTAAAGGTAAGATTTTTAGTAGCAAATGTATCAAATAGTGAGTTCTAAATTTCAATTATTGATAAACATGCTTCTAAAAATAACAGAAATTAATAGAACCTGAGTTTTTATGTATTAAGCTCTAAACTCACATTTTAATAAATCTGCCCCTTAATCTACATTTTCCACTTTTGATAAATGGCTAACATGGTACAACATTCTGATATGGTGTTTAAATGCTTTAAGAGATTCTCTAAGTACAAGATCCATCCATTTATTTCTTCCTTCAGCTAAGCTGAGAGTGTCAACTTACTCTAGCCTAATAAATGCTTCAAATTTGTTTCCAAGAAAGAGCTGTTCCTTGCACAAGAGACAGTATTGCTGTAATGAAGCACAAACAATAGGAATTGTGCTGAATTGTTGTGTAGGAAATTATGCATTCCTCATCCTGGGTTATTTGTGCTTCCATCATTACCTTTTGTTGTTTAGTATGTTGCCCATAGTGTAACTTTTTGGCCAGTCCGTTGCTGTTGTTGCTTTAGAAGTTAAAAGCAGCTCTAATGGAATCCTGATTGCATTTATTTGAGTTGTGAGTTTAAAGTAGACTTTTATCTTGCACTTATAATTGGGAAAGCTTTTTTCCAATATATAAGTTTTTCCTTAGACTTTTTTTTATAGTTCCTCTCAGGACTGCCTTATGTGATACATATAAAGGGAACAAGCCTGTATTTTTATCAAGTTATTGCCTGTTCAACTTCTTTTTTTATATCCGAAAATGTAAGCAGAACACCACCATACAGTGGCTTGCAAAAGTATTCGGCCCCCTTGAACTTTTCCACATTTTGTCACATTACAGCCACAAACATTAATCGATTTTATTGGAATTCCACGTGAAAGACCAATACAAAGTGGTGTACACGTGAGAAGTGGAACGAAAATCATACATGATTCCAAACATTTTTTACAAATAAATAACTGCAAAGTGGGGTGTGCATAATTATTCAGCCCCCTTTGGTCTGAGTGCAGTCAGTTGCCCATAGACATTGCCTGATGAGTGCTAATGACTAAATAGAGGGCACCTGTGTGTAATCTAATGTCAGTACAAATACAGCTGCTCTGTGACGGCCTCAGAGGTTGTCTAAGAGAATATTGGGAGCAACAACACCATGAAGTCCAAAGAACACACCAGACAGGTCAGGGATAAAGTTATTGAGAAATTTAAAGCAGGCTTAGGCTACAAAAAGATTTCCAAAGCCTTGAACATCCCACGGAGCACTGTTCAAGACAAGGCCGTCCACCTAAACTCACAGGCCGAACAAGGAGAGCGCTGATCAGAAATGCAGCCAAGAGGCCCATGGTGACTCTGGACAAGCTGCAGAGATCTACAGCTCAGGTGGGGGAATCTGTCCATAGGACAACTATTAGTCGTGCACTGCACAAAGTTGGCCTTTATGGAAGAGTGGCAAGAAGAAAGCCACTGTTAACAGAAAACCATAAGAAGTCCCGTTTGCAGTTTGCCACAAGCCATGTGGGGGACACGGCAAACATGTGGAAGAAGGTGCTTTGGTCAGATGAGACCAAAATGGAACTTTTTGGCCAAAATGCAAAACGCTATGTGTGGCGGAAAACTAACACTGCACATCACTCTGAACACACCATCCCCACTGTCAAATATGGTGGTGGCAGCATCATGCTCTGGGGGTGCTTCTCTTCAGCAGGGACAGGGAAGCTGGTCAGAGTT
Organism: Xenopus tropicalis; assembly: GCF_000004195.4. NCBI lineage: Eukaryota > Metazoa > Chordata > Amphibia > Anura > Pipidae > Xenopus > Xenopus tropicalis. Next base: position 56,524,538 of record NC_030683.2, read on the forward strand.
GATGGGAAGATGGATGGAGCCAAATATAGGGCAATCTTGGAAGAAAACCTCTTGGAGTCTGCAAAAGACTTGAGACTGGGGCAGAGGTTCACTTTCCAGCAGGACAACGACCCTAAACATAAAGCCAGGGCAACAATGGAATGGTTTAAAACAAAACATATCCATGTGTTAGAATGGCCCAGTCAAAGTCCAGATCTAAATCCAATCGAGAATCTGTGGCAAGATCTGAAAACTGCTGTTCACAAACGCTGTCCATCTAATCTGACTGAGCTGGAGCTGTTTTGCAAAGAAGAATGGGCAAGGATTTCAGTCTCTAGATGTGCAAAGCTGGTAGAGACATACCCTAAAAGACTGGCAGCTGTAATTGCAACAAAAGGTGGTTCTACAAAGTATTGACTCAGGGGGCTGAATAATTACGCACACCCCACTTTGCAGTTATTTATTTGTAAAAAATGTTTGGAATCATACATGATTTTCGTTCCACTTCTCACGTGTACACCACTTTGTATTGGTATTTCACGTGGAATTCCAATAAAATTGATTCATGTTTGTGGCTGTAATGTGACAAAATGTGGAAAAGTTCAAGCCGAATACTTTTGCAAGCCACTGTATTTTGCTTAGTTAAAGTTTTGGTGTTTTTTTGAGACACTGCTTGTAGTGCAGATCACAGTATGGTTTTAAACGATTAAAGAACATCTGGCTCTGTATGTTGTGTTGTGTGGAGAACTGAGAACAGTATGTGAGGTTCTGCAGATTGTTCCTTTTCCCATGAAACCTTTGTACTGTTATCCTGTGGTTCTGCTCAAGCAATGGAATTTAAGATGACATCAATAAGCAACGGGGAGTTGCACTGGCTTATATTTTCAATAATGAGATGGTGCTGAAGATATATTAACCTATTGTATTAGAAAGAAGCATGAAAAGGTCTTCTTTGTTAATGTATGCAATTTATTTTACTATGTTTTTTGGGCGAGAACTAGGTCTAATAAGATCCACACTCTGAGAGATGCAAACCCCTGTAGGCATAGACAAGAATAGAAAACAGTTAAGATACCTGCAAGGTTATGTTACAGCAAGGATTTAAAAATCTCCATAGGCATCAGCACTAACATGGTTACACAGGCTTTAGCACAGAGCGTACATAGATGTAGCCCTGACCATAAACCAGTGGACACTAGAACATTCAGTCCACTCTTCTGGCACAATGCAATGCTCTAGTCACTCCACCATAATTAGATTTTTAATACGTGGAGCTAGCAGGGTCCATAAATAACAGTTGTTTAGATGCTATCTTAGATACTGCACACATGCACCCCAACCTGATTTCATTTTCATGTTTAGGGCCAGAAATAAGAAAAACCATAGATAGATATTTCTTAATACAAGAAGCAAAAATTATGTGTAGCACAAGCCCTGTTCACTGAGCTCATGCTGTGGGGTGTATACTGTCCTTTAAATATTGCAGGACTACCTTTCCCAAAGTATCTTTCTTAAGAACAAACAGTTGTGTGTTTGCCTGCCACATGAGCACAACACCTTACATGACACAGGGGTCACACACTCTATCCAATATCCTCCCAATGGTGGATACTCACAAGGGTTAGGAAATTCAGTACTGCTGTTCTGCCACTCTCCACAGTGGCATTATTCACCAACTGGGCATATTGCAGCTTGGCAGGCAATAGGATAGGGTCTATTTGACACAAATATAATAATAATAATAATAATATTTGTGCAGTGGGACCTCCAGGCTGAGCTCAGCAGAGGAAGCACATTCCCTGCTCTCCTGGACAGTCTCTACACAGATGTTTCCTGAGGCTTCCAGCACTTGTCCCAGTCCTCTGCCAGTTGTATTACACCCCTGTCTCTGACTGAACCGAATAATGTCACAGTATTTTTTTTTTACAAGAATGCCACTTGAAAGCAAGCAGAATCTTAGCTATAAGAAAAACATATGCAAGGGAGGTCAACTTCCTTATCAGGATTCTTCGTTCTTAGAAATAAACATATTCCATTTTAATTACAATTATCCAATTCTTAATTTATGAGGGAGAAACATATTCCTGCATGATTTTATTAAAAAAACACCCATCAGTACAGCAATTTTACTTTACGTTATGAGCTTTGTCCAGCATTGAATTTTTTTTTTAAACAACACATGAACAAAGTTAACCAGTCTTCCTACTTGCCACACTTACCTACTTCACTTACTCCAGGGGAGTTTACATACTCATTCGCCAAAACCTACTATTTGAACTACTTGCCTAAAGGTATTTCAGACCACCCTGTTTAGAGTTAATGGCCTCTGTAATGCATAACTCTTTCTAGAGGTCCCTTCAACAGCGCATGATAATAAAATCATTATAAACTAGCAGAAAAAAGTACCTTTAGAAATTAATTGTGGGTGCATTTTAAGAGGGAAAACAACCCATGTACTCCATGTACAAAAGCAACTATAACATTGCTGACCTAACCAGGTAAAGATCCACACCAAAAAAGATGTTAAAATATTGGCCAAGATACTTGCTAACACATTATTTTCATTTTTACATTCATTTTATTTATTATGTTTTTGTAACTTTTCTTTAAAAAAGCACTTTATGCTTATCAGTATTAGCCCTGTATGGAAAGATCAAAGTTACTTTGGTCAGTATGTGTCAGAGTGGGGGAAAGAACATGACGAGCTTCGTTGTAGGAGGTTCAGAAGGACTGGGATGCCATGGTAGCATCCCTGGGGTTTGATGACCAATGTTCTGCCCTTATAAATGTAACCCTAAAGATTATTATTACAAGCTGAACCCCTGGATGACCTGCCCCTGAGACTGACCCCCTTTTCCCCCCCCCACCAACACATCATAGAAGAGAGGCTCCTGTGTAGGTTGCATCCTGGAAGGGCTGAGTGCATGATGCAACACTCATAATAAAATCACTTAACAGCTTCCCTGGGCAGACTGCCTCTATTAGCCAAAATGTAGGCTTGATCACTACCAAAAAAAACCCAACACGAGGCCCCCACAAGTAGCGCACACAATTGTGCCCCTATAGGCAATAACCTATCAGCACTAAAAGCCCCAAAGCAACACTGAGTTCTGAAAGTATTATCAAAAGCAGTCTAAACTAACAGAATCAATGAACGTGCGTTCAAACAAATGTAGAGAGAATACAGGCTTTCTTGAAATTCACCAGGCTTTATTAAATCTAAAAAGTACATATTACAAAAATTTATCAGGGTGGTCATGACCCACCAACCAGCCATTTTCCCAGTTGGCTTGGTTGGTAACAGGTAAAGAACTGTAAAAACTTGGTCTAGGACCCCATGTATTTACCATAATGATCAGTTTTAAGGTTTAGGAAATTGAATAGTAGGTTTTGGCGAATGAGTATGTAAACTCCCCTGGAGTAAGTGAAGTAGGGTGATTGGTAAGTGTGGCAAGTAGGAAGACTGCTTAACTTTATGTGTTGTTTAAAAAAAAAAAAATCAATGCTGGACAAAGCTCATAACGTAAAGTAAAATTGCTGTACTAATGGGTGTTTTTTTAATAAAATCATGCAGGAATATGTTTTTCTTGAGAGCTAAGAGTTTTTGACCCACTAGATGTGTCTCTTGAAGAAATAGGGGATCTGGCTTGTGTCTGCCTATATATAAAAAAAACTAAGGCCCTTTTAACCTTAGAGTTTAGTCACTGACATTCCATAAGTACAGCTTATTCTTGCCCATTGGAAACCTTTGTTTTAGAGTTAATTAATGTAATATCTTTCATTTGAATTGTAATATCTTTCATTTTTCATCTTTCAAGTGAATTACGTTGTTTGGACTTAGTCTACTTTGGCTCATGTTATGCAGGCTGCCGTCAAATTAAGAATTTAACTTAAGCAGATCCATAAACTTAATTTGGAATTGGATCTCACCAGCACAGTGCTTTGTGAGAGAAGGCACTATCGATCATGTTTATCTTGTCCAATTGGTCTTAAAAGAGTATACATGTCAACCCCAAAAAAACATTTTTTGCCTAATAAAAGAAAACATAATTCTAAGCAACTTCCCAATATAAATTTATTAAAAATTATTAGTGCTTTAAAAGATATTTGTAAATGTAATTGCTATAGAAAGCAGCATTTGCTTAACTCCTGTTTGTTACTTTTTAAACAATGTTGCACGTGCCAGGTTCCTCCATCAAAACAGTGTAAACTAAGCCAGCAGATTTTACAGATCTGTTTACAACGCCAGAGCCACCAGGGAAGAGAATAGAAAAGGACAGGCAGACACTGCTTTTAATAGCTGTTATATATACAAATAACTCAAAAACCATTCCAAATATGTAATGAATGTATATTGCAAAGTTTTTGGGGTTGCCATGTCTTTAAGAGCTCTTCACTTGTATAGTTTTCATCATATGTAATTACCATCTTTGGAGGTGCTATATGGTCTATTGTTAAAGATTTTATTTTGTATTTTTTTCATTTCACATTTAACACGTGTATATTTTGTCTATATGGGTTGTACTGTATGAATTCTGATGTAGAATTGTTTATACACTTATGATTGGTTATTGTGCACATTTGATTGGTCACAGGTGTTTTCCTATTAGCCACAACAGGCACAAAATGTGGCAGGCTTTTTCTTGTCCTAAATGAATGACTTTATAAACTAAACTTAACAATTTTTATTTTTTGGGGAACCCACATTTTTTTCTTTAGGACTGACAAAGTCCCTGAGGGGACAGTGCATGTGTTGATACAGATTAATGAATGCCGGATAACGAACCGAATTCTGGATTCGGTGCAGATACAAACATCTCCTCTAGGGAAAGATTTTCTTTATTGCATTTTTCAAATTTTTAAAACAGAGAAAGCAAAAAGAAAAGGGAGAGGAGAAAAGATAGTGTAGATAGGTGGGTGATTATTTGTTGGGCTTCCTTGCGTGCGTTGATTTCATCTTGTCTATTCCATGGTCCTTCCATGGTATTGTATTCTTAATAAAAAGACTGTCGGTTAAAGCTTCTGGTCTGGTGTCCTTTCATTGTATCTATTTATCGTGTCTATGTATGGAATCCATGTTGATGTGTCCCCTTAATGTATCCAGTTTGTGGCATTTGACAGCATTCAAGGCTGATGTGTGTCTTTCAGCCAGTTATCCCATATCTTATTGAATATTTCCCGGCATCCCCTAGCCAGGTACGTTAGGTTTTGGCTGGGGAGGGTGTCATTAACCAGTTTTTTCCAAAAGCCCAGGGTTGGAGGTGCCGTTGCCTTCCAGGTCATTAGGATTGCTTTTTTGGCAAAGTGAAGGATTTGGAGGAGTCATAGTTCCTCATATTTATACAGTCCCAGGACTGTAACGCAGCTAGTCAGTACCTCTGACCAGAATCACTGAATCTCAGGACAGTCCCAAAAGATGTGCATGTAATTACCTTGCTCTATATTACATTTGGGAAAAATATCTGGATGATCTGAGTAGATCTGGGCCAGACTGTGAGGTGTCAAATATACTCGGTTAAGGAACTTAGTGTTTATATACCTGTCCCTAGAGGAGATATTTGTATCTGACTTAGGATTTCCTTCCAAGTACCCTCATCTAATTGAGGGAAGTCCTGCTGCCACTTTTGGACAAAGTGCTTAGGTGGGTCACAGTCGTTCTACAAAAGAATAGTGTAAAACCAGCTTGCTGGTTTAGTGAGGTCTGGGCATCTCAGGTAGCACTCAAGTGATGTTACCGTTATATCAGGGACATCAGCCAGAAATTAGAGTAGTGTATGCATGCCATAGTTGTAAGAATCTGAACAACATATGGTTATGCAATTCAAATTCGGTCTGCAGTTGTACAAACTGCTTGAATCCCCCAGCCAAGATTACATCCCCAAGGTATTCCACGCCCACTGCTGCCCAGGCACTGAAGTCTGGTATTGTGCGGAGGTGAGGAAGGGCATAATTGCCCCATAGTATTGTCCACTTAGACCATTTGGATAGTTTGCAATACGAATTTACCACTGTTCTTTGGAATACTGTGACTATTGTTTTCATGGTCGGTGTAAGGGGGTATATGGAGGAAGTGCCCCTGTGTAGCTGGTTTGCTAATGCTTCAAAGGAGGAAATCACCGCTGCCTCCAGTACCACCGCTTGATTGTTTGGGTTGGGATTTAGCCACCACCAGGCAAACACAAGTTGACTTGCGTAGTAGTACAACAGGAAATTGGGTAGAGCTAACCCCCCTTTGTTTAGTGGAGATTGTAAGGTCTGCCATTTTATTCTGGGATATTCCCCTGCCCATATGAACCCCCTTGACTATTGCATCTAGGTTCCTGAATTATTTCTTGGGTAATAATACCGGGGAATTGTGGAACACACAAAAATTTGGCTAAGAAGATCATTTTTACTATGTTTATACGTCCTGGAAGGTAGAATGGTAATGTGGCCCTGTTTTAGGTTTTAAGCTTTAAGGATTGTAGGATGGGGGTTAGGTTAAGGTCTGCAGATTTTGAGAGGTCTTTGTGGATTTCCATTCCTAGATATCTGAATCTATCCACCCATTGGAGCTGTGGGCCATGAGCAGGGGCTCTATTCCCTCCTGGGTCTATTGGGAAGATCAGTGACTTTTCTCAATTTACCTTCAGTCCCGAAAATTCTCCTAACTGGCTTATCACTCGTAGGAGTTCGGATAGGGATTCCCTCGGGTCTGCCAGATATACTAACATATCATCTGCATATAATTTTTCTTCTAGTTTTTGCAGTTGGAGTCCCTTTATGTTGAGGTTTACTCTAATTTGTATAGCCAGGGGCTCTATGGCGAGGGCGAAAAGAAAGGGTGACAGTGGGCAGCCCTGTCTGGTACCCCTCGCCAAATTGAACGCCTGTGACAGACCCGAGTTTACCCGTACAGTGGCTCTTGACGTGTCATATGGGGCCTTAATCCATGCTATAAATTTGTCTCCCAGTGCATATCTTGATAAGATTTGCCACTGGTAGGGCGTTCCACTGTATCGAAGGACTTCTCTGTGTCTAAGGACACCACTATCCTCTCTCATGAATTCTGATGCATGGTGGTAATGTTTGTATATAATCATCTAATACTGATGTCAGTGCCTCGGTTGGGCATGAAGCCGGTTTCAACCGGGTGGATTAGATGCTCTATTATCTGCTTTAGGCGATTGGCTAAAATTTTTGCTTGGATTTTGACATCAGAATTCAGGAGAGAGATTGGCCTATAGGATCCACATTTTTCCCTCTTTTGGTATTAGTGTAACAGTGGCCAGCTTGGAGGACTCCGGGAGTGGGATCCCCTGGGGGATTTTGTTAAAAAGGTTTGTCAGTTGTGGGTTTATGATATCCCTGTGTGCCTTATACCACTCGATAGGTAGGCCGTCAGGTCCCGACACCTTACCCACAGGAAAGTCTTTTATTACTTCAGTAACTTCATCTAGGGTGAAATTTTGGTTAAGAAGCTCCATTCCTTCTCTAGGGAGTTTGGGGATTGAGACATTATCTAGATACTGGGCTAGGACTTCTTGGGGGTAGTGGGATTTGGACCTATACAGTTTGGAGTAAACTGCAGTGAATTAGTTTTGGATTTGGTCTAGCTCATGTACCTCAGTTCCCTCTGGGTTCAGGATTCTGGGGATTGCAGTTAACTGAGTTGGTTCTCTAGAGAGTATAGCTAGTAGGCGGCCACACTTGTCGCCGTTTTCATACCAGATAGCTACTCTCTTGACTTTCTGATCCATCTAGGTGGTAGTCTCCACTGACATGCTCTCACCTCACCCGGGACTCTTAGGTCTATCTGTATTGGTGCATGGTCAGAGCAAACTCTGGTAGTATAGGAGATTGAGTCTACCATTAGCAAACTAAAGGGGGAGGCTAGTGCCAGATCTATTCATGAGAGGGAGTCAGTGGAGCCACAGTGGCAGGAAAATTGTTGTGCAACAAACATTAAATTGGACGACCGGAGCCAGGCTCCCAGGGCAGCAGTATCATTTTCATTTGGATGCAGTCGGTCTTAGTCTGGAGCAGTGTGTGGTCTTAGTCGGGAGCAGTCCTCCAGGGTACTTATGCGCTCCTCCAAGGCCCCGGTGCACTCTCTTCTGGTCTGCACATCTATTATTGTTGCAAGCGTGGCAATGATGGATGTCTGGCAGGCCGCAACTGCTGCCAGGATGTCTGGTGTGGAAGACGGGGAGTTTTCCTGGTTGTCGACTGTAATAGCAGGAGATGCAGGCTGTTCTATGGGCAGTGTGGGGCTGAGGGCGCCATCTTGGCTCGCTCCACGAGCAAACTGGCCCAACTTTGCCACTGTCTCTGAACGCACCCTGTGCGTATTTTTCCCCATCTTTGTAATCGGGGTGGTCAGCAGTCAGGGGGGCACCTTAGTAGGTGCAACTGGTGTAGAGTGGGGTGATCAGGATGATTCGCCCAGGGTGATTTACAGCAAAGCTGTTGTGGTGCGGCCTAGCTGCTCGGCATTTAGCTCCGCCCCTCTCTCCTCCCTGTTTGAATGCATCAATGGGGTTTTTCTTTTGAAAAGATTGTGCTTTACCTATATGCTCTAATTTGTCCCTTTTTCTCAGGACATTCTCACAGAAGGATTTTTGTTGGTTCAGGTGGGTTTTGCCAGTTATTTTTATAAGGGTAGCCTACCTGAGTCTAGTAATATAGATCTAGCTCACTGTTGGCAATTGACAGTGGGAGTTGAAACTGTCAGCTTGAATCTTTCTGGCACTTGATTAAAGTTCTTTCACCACAATTAAAATAATTCTTGCATGCAATTTTGATAAATTTTTATCTTCCGTACATGTCCATAGAGATGTGATTCTGTGCCACGGGCCTCAGACTTCATGATAACATATTGTATAGTGGACACAGAAACATTAACGTTTATGGAGATGGATTTGTTGCCTTGATATTGTGCATGCTTTTTTCCATACCTCGTCTACTATGGAAATTCTTTGCTTTTTTTTTTTCTATGCAGTGTGGTACACACAGCCAATTCAAACTGGTTGTATGTATGTTTCATATATTGCGGGCACAGGTAAGGTGCCACTAATTTTGTCCAGTCCATTTAAGAATCTCTATGTGGAACAAGGCAAGCTTTAGTAATTATTTTACAGTTTTTTTGCGTCATTGAGAACAAAAAATACTATTGCACTGTTATATCAACATTTTTATATTTTGTTAGAGAAGCAGAATTACTGTGGGATCAGGCAGTATTAGAAAATTTACTTTGTCCTGAGAAAACCCAATATGTAGTTTCCTAGGTTAACTAAACGTTCCCCCCAGAAATGTACATAAAGAAAGCAAAAAATATATACAACCTAACAGTATGCTCTCTTCCCGGTGCCCGTGTCCAAATTATTGGGTGTGGCCGGGCAAGACCCAACTGTCTTAGTACATATTGGTACTAATGACAAAATTAATGGTAGGTGGAGGACCTTAAAGGAATAATGTCATGATTTTTATGGTATACTTTTTATTTCTAAATTACACTGTTAACATAGCAAATAATGCACTATACCATTTAAAATGTTATTCTTGAACCAACAAATATATTTTTTTAGTTGTAATACAGGTGTGTAGGCAGCCATCTCAGTGCATTGTGCCCAAGTCTGAGCTTTCAGAAAGAGCCAGCACTACACATTAAGGGCTCTGACACACGGGGAGATTAGTCGCCCGCGACAAAACTCCCTGTTCGCGGGCGACTAATCTCTCCGAGTTGTCATGACCCGCCATCCCACCGGCGAACATGTAAGTCGCCGGTGGGATGGCACACGCGGCGGCGCGATTTCGCCGAAAAAGACTCTTGAGTCTGATTTCGCCTGATTTCCTCCGAAGAGAATCCTCCCCCAGTCTTTTTAAAACTAAACTTAAAGACTACCCTTTTGGAGCACTCACCCAGCACCTGATCTGGGAATCAGCACTTATATTATAGTGTCACCCACTGTGACCTACAGCACTTATACTGCATTTGCCTATTTGTGTCTGTAAGTTACCCTCCCATATAGATTGTAAGCTCTACGGAGCAGGGACCTCCATCCTCTTGTGTCTTTGACTCTTAACTTATTGCAACTGTATTTATCTTGTATCTATCTGTATTTATTGTTGTACTTTATATTTATCTATTATTATCTTAATAATCCCGTTTGTATTAATGTATTCTACTGTACAGCGCTGCGTACATATGCCTGGGTTGTGAATTTAAATGGTTACACCCTTTGTAGGATTGACAGAAAAATTTAAAAGGCTGGAGTTTGTCTTTAAGTCAAAAATAAAGCCATGCCCTAAAATAAATTACAAGGGACAGCAACAGGGAGGGTGTAGTTGGAGATTTCAGCTGGGCTAAAGGTTCATAGAAATTATCATTGGTGTATGTTACAAACCACTCTGTATAACTGAGGAAAATGAAGTCCAGCTACCGGTACTATTACAAATGGTGGAGGCTTTAAACTAGGTCAAGTTGTTATTTTTGGTGACTTTTCAAGTTCGAGTTAACACAGAAGGAAAATAGAATACCTTTAAAATGTTGCTTAATAAATATACATGTCAGTATATTCCCCCTGTAAGCAAGGATAGACATCACAAAGCAAAATCTTTACGGTTAAGGTATTCAATTTAGCTAGGACAGCTGAAACTTTAATCAGTTACAAGGAAACAAATAAAGCATGTAAAAAAGCAAGCTAAACTAGAGATGGCAGCAAGGAGGAAAAAAATATGTAAATAGTTAAAAAATAAGAAAGAAGGGGTGGGACCCTTATGACCATGGGGGGGTCAGTTGGTTGATGAGAGCACAGAAAAAGCAGAAATCCTGAACTGTTTTTTTTGTCTGTCTAAACTGAGGAACCAGCTAATGAAGGCTTGATTTTTAGTAGACCCAATTCTAACTAGTGATGCATTGGTCACTCAGGAGGAAATTCAAGAGAGACTTCAACATGTAAAGGTAAACAAAGGTCTGGGACTGGATGGTATTCATCCCACGGAAATAAATAAGCTTAGCTCTGTGATTGCTAAACCTCTTTACTTAATTTTTCAGATTCATTGAGGTCTGGCACGGTGCCGAGAGATTGACAAATTGCGGCTATTCAAAAATGTATCCCGTTCTTACCCTGAAAACTATAGGCCTATTGGTCTGGCACAATAAACACTTTTTTTCTCAAGATTCGGTTGTGCTGCAGTGTGCTGGATTTTATAGTCTGAAGGGGGTAATAAAGGGACAAGATACTTGAATGGTGGTAAACAAACCATTTTCTAATGGGCCATTGTTGTTAGTGGAGTACTGGAGGGGTCTGTCCTTGGTCCTTTGTTTTTTTTTATCTTGTTTATTAATAATCTAGAGGTGGGCATAGACAGTACTTTTTCTATTTTTGCTGATGACACGAAATTGTGAAGAATTATACATTCCATGCAGGATTTTGCCACTTTGCAGACAGATTTGAGAAAATTGAAAAACTGGGCAGCAAACCGGAAAATGAGGTTCCATGTGTATACTATATGTGTAAGTTATGCACTTTAGTAGAAATAACATAATTGCAACTTATACTCTGAATAGTGTG